>NW_026892883.1:0-163652 GCF_033815535.1 Pezoporus flaviventris | reverse complement strand
TGGTCTAAGAGTGACTGACGGGCTCTATAGCCAATGAGCGCTGTGGGGGGGCGGTGGGAAAATCAAGCGGAAGCGGAAGCGCCCATTGGCTAGAGCGCCCGTCAGTCACTCTTAGTCCCGCCTTCATCCGGGTATTTTTCACGCCGCCCCCCCACAGCGCTGATTGGCTAGAGCGCCCGTCAGTCACGCTTAAACCCGCCTAGCTTCCGCTTTATTTTCCCACCGCCCCCCACAGCGCTCATTGGCTAGAGCGCCCGTCAGTCACTCTTAGACCCGCCTAGCTTCCGCTTTATTTTCCCACCGCCCCCCCACAGCGCTCATTGGCTAGAGCGCCCGTCAGTCACTCTTAGACCCGCCTAGCTTCCGCTTTATTTTCCCACCGCCCCCCACGGCGCTGATTGGCTAGAGCGCCCGTCAGTCACTCTTAGTCCCGCCTTCATCCGGGTATTTTTCCCGCCGCCCCCCCACTGCGCTGATTGGCTAGAGCGCCCGTCAGTCACTCTTAGTCCCGCCTTCATCCGGCTTCTTTTCCCGCCGCCCCCCCACTGCGCCCATTGGCTAGAGCGCCCGTCAGTCACTCTTAGTCCCGCCTTCATCCGGGTATTTTTCCCGCCGCCCCCCCACAGCGCTGATTGGCTAGAGCGCCCGTCAGTCACGCTTAGACCCGCCTAGCTTCCGCTTTATTTTCCCACCGCCCCCCCACAGCGCTCATTGGCTAGGGCGCCCGTCAGTCACTCTCAGACCCGCCTAGCTTCCGCTTTATTTTCCCACCGCCCCCCCACGGCGCTCATTGGCTAGAGCGCCCGTCAGTCACTCTTAGTCCCGCCTTCATCCGGGTATTTTTCACGCCGCCCCCCCCACAGCGCTGATTGGCTAAAGCGCCCGTCAGTCACTCTTAGTCCCGCCTTCATCCGGGTATTTTTCCCGCCGCCCCGCCACAGCGCTGATTGGCTAGAGCGCCCGTCAGTCACTCTTAGACCCGCCTAGCTTCCGCTTTATTTTCCCACCGCCCCCCCCACAGCTCTCATTGGCTAGAGCGCCCGTCAGTCACTCTTAGTCCCGCCTTCATCCGGGTATTTTTCCCGCCGCCCCCCCACAGCGCTGATTGGCTAGAGCGCCCGTCAGTCACTCTTAGACCCGCCTAGCTTCCGCTTTATTTTCCCACCGCCCCCCCACAGCGCTCATTGGCTAGGGCGCCCGTCAGTCACGCTTAGTCCCGCCTTCATCCGGGTTCTTTTTAAACCGCCCCCCCACAGCGCTGATTGGCTAGAGCGCCCGTCAGTCACTCTTAGTCCCGCCTTCATCCGGGTATTTTTCACGCCGCCCCCCCCACAGCGCTCATTGGCTAGAGCGCCCGTCAGTCACTCTTAGTCCCGCCTTCATCCGGGTATTTTTCAAGCCGCCCCCCCACAGCTCTCATTGGCTAGAGCGCCCGTCAGTCACTCTTAGTCCCGCCTTCATCCGGGTATTTTTCACGCCGCCCCCCCCCACAGCGCTCATTGGCTAGAGCGCCCGTCAGTCACTCTTAGTCCCGCCTTCATCCGGGTATTTTTCACGCCGCCCCCCCACAGCGCTGATTGGCTAAAGCGCCCGTCAGTCATTCTTAGTCCCGCCTTCATCCGGGTATTTTTCAAGCCGCCCCCCCACAGCTCTCGTTGGCTAGAGCGCCCGTCAGTCACTCTCTAGACCCGCCTAGCTTCCGCTTTATTTTCCCACCGCCCCCCACAGCTCTCATTGGCTAGAGCGCCCGTCAGTCACGCTTAGACCCGCCTAGCTTCCGCTTTAATTTCCCACCGCCCCCCCACAGCGCTGATTGGCTAGAGCGCCCGTCAGTCACTCTTAGACCCGCCTAGCTTCCGCTTTATTTTCCCACCGCCCCCCCACAGCGCTCATTGGCTAGATCGCCCGTCAGTCACTCTTAGTCCCGCCTTCATCCGGGTATTTTTCACGCCGCCCCCCCCACAGCGCTGATTGGCTAAAGCGCCCGTCAGTCACTCTTAGTCCCGCCTTCATCCGGGTATTTTTCCCGCCGCCCCGCCACAGCGCTGATTGGCTAGAGCGCCCGTCAGTCACTCTTAGACCCGCCTAGCTTCCGCTTTATTTTCCCACCGCCCCCCCACAGCTCTCATTGGCTAGAGCGCCCGTCAGTCACTCTTAGTCCCGCCTTCATCCGGGTATTTTTCCCGCCGCCCCCCCACAGCGCTGATTGCCTAGAGCGCCCGTCAGTCACTCTTAGACCCGCCTAGCTTTCGCTTTATTTTCCCACCGCCCCCCCACAGCTCTCATTGGCTAGAGCGCCCGTCAGTCACTCTTAGTCCCGCCTTCATCCGGGTATTTTTCAAGCCGCCCCCCCACAGCTCTCATTGGCTAGAGCCCCCGTCAGTCACTCTTAGTCCCGCCTTCATCCGGGTATTTTTCACGCCGCCCCCCCACAGCGCTGATTGGCTAAAGCGCCCGTCAGTCACTCTTAGTCCCGCCTAGCTTCCGCTTTATTTTCCCACCGCCCCCCCACTGCGCTCATTGGCTAGAGCGCCCGTCAGTCACTCTTAGTCCCGCCTTCATCCGGGTATTTTTCACGCCGCCCCCCCCACAGCGCTGATTGGCTAAAGCGCCCGTCAGTCACTCTTAGTCCCGCCTTCATCCGGGTATTTTTCAAGCCGCCCCCCCACAGCTCTCATTGGCTAGAGCGCCCGTCAGTCACTCTTAGTCCCGCCTTCATCCGGGTATTTTTCACGCCGCCCCCCCACAGCGCTGATTGGCTAAAGCGCCCGTCAGTCATTCTTAGACCCGCCTTCATCCGGGTATTTTTCAAGCCGCCCCCCCACAGCTCTCATTGGCTAGAGCGCCCGTCAGTCACTCTTAGTCCCGCCTTCATCCGGGTATTTTTCCCGCCGCCCCCCCACAGCGCTGATTGGCTAGAGCGCCCGTCAGTCACTCTTAGACCCGCCTAGCTTCCGCTTTATTTTCCCACCGCCCCCCCACAGCGCTCATTGGCTAGAGCGCCCGTCAGTCACGCTTAGTCCCGCCTTCATCCGGGTTCTTTTTAAACCGCCCCCCCACAGCGCTGATTGGCTAGAGCGCCCGTCAGTCACTCTTAGTCCCGCCTTCATCCGGGTATTTTTCACGCCGCCCCCCCACAGCGCTCATTGGCTAGAGCGCCCGTCAGTCATTCTTAGTCCCGCCTTCATCCGGGTATTTTTCAAGCCGCCCCCCCACAGCTCTCATTGGCTAGAGCGCCCGTCAGTCACTCTTAGTCCCGCCTTCATCCGGGTATTTTTCCCGCCGCCCCCCCACAGCGCTGATTGGCTAGAGCGCCCGTCAGTCACTCTTAGACCCGCCTAGCTTCCGCTTTATTTTCCCACCGCCCCCCCACAGCGCTCATTGGCTAAAGCGCCCGTCAGTCACGCTTAGTCCCGCCTTCATCCGGGTTCTTTTTAAACCGCCCCCCCACAGCGCTGATTGGCTAGAGCGCCCGTCAGTCACTCTTAGTCCCGCCTTCATCCGGGTATTTTTCACGCCGCCCCCCCACAGCGCTCATTGGCTAGAGCGCCCGTCAGTCACTCTTAGTCCCGCCTTCATCCGGGTATTTTTCAAGCCGCCCCCCCACAGCTCTCATTGGCTAGAGCGCCCGTCAGTCACTCTTAGTCCCGCCTTCATCCGGGTATTTTTCACGCCGCCCCCCCCACAGCGCTCATTGGCTAGAGCGCCCGTCAGTCACTCTTAGTCCCGCCTTCATCCGGGTATTTTTCACGCCGCCCCCCCACAGCGCTGATTGGCTAAAGCGCCCGTCAGTCATTATTAGTCCCGCCTTCATCCGGGTATTTTTCAAGCCGCCCCCCCCACAGCTCTCATTGGCTAGAGCGCCCGTCAGTCACTCTTAGACCCGCCTAGCTTCCGCTTTATTTTCCCACCGCCCCCCCACAGCTCTCATTGGCTAGAGCGCCCGTCAGTCACTCTTAGTCCCGCCTTCATCCGGGTATTTTTCCCGCCGCCCCCCCACAGCGCTCATTGGCTAGAGCGCCCGTCAGTCACTCTTAGTCCCGCCTTCATCCGGGTATTTTTCCCGCCGCCCCCCCACAGCGCTGATTGGCTAAAGCGCCGTCAGTCACTCTTAGTCCCGCCTAGCCGCCCATCGCCCACCGCCCCCCCACAGCGCTCACTGTGATTGGTTCCTTGGCCAATGGCGCCCGCGGGTTGCCTGAAATCGGTTCTCCTTGCCGCTCTGCGGCTCCTCCCCTGCAGTACCGAGTTTCGACCACAGGATGGCAGCAGCTAGCCTTGCACTGAGCCACCTCTTTGCGCCCCCCCCAAGGTCCATTAACTGCAGTACCTCCTCTTGGGCACGTGATGGCAGCAGCGAGCCGTGTCCTGCGCCACGCCATTCCCCCCCCCCCGCAGTACCGAGGTTTGGACACGTGGTGGCAGCACACGCGGACTTTTCGGTACCAAAGTCACTTTCTTTCTTCTAGGCGTCCCGTACCTAAACGGGCAAAAATGGGTTAGAAAAGGAAAACAAAACGGTTTAAAACACGTTACAAATGTCCAAAGAAGGTATGGAAATGGCCCAAAATGGATTAAAACAATTAAGAAGTGGGTAAAAACCGTTTAGAAATGGGAAAAAATGGCTTAAAACGGGTTAGAAGTGGGCAAATAAGGGACAGAAATGGCCATAAATTGTTCAGAAACAGCCAAAAAAAAAAAAGCTTCAAACGGGTTACAAATGGGAAAGATGGGTTAGAAATATCCAAAAATGGCTTAAAACTGGTAATAAATGGGCCAAAAATGGGATAGAATTGGCCATAAATTGTTCAGAAATAGACGAAAATGGCTTAAAATAGGTTAGAAATGGGGGAAATGGCTTAGAAACAGAAAAAAAAAATGGCTTCAAACGGATAAGAAATGGGCAAAAATGTGCTTCAAGTGCCAAAAATTGGGTTAGAAATGAAGAAAAAAAAGTTTAGAAATGGCCAAAATGGCTTAAAACAGATTAGAACTGGACATAAAGGGGTTACAAACGGCTAAAATTAGCATGAATCCGGTTGCAAGTGGCCAAAAATGGGTTAGAAATGGTCAAAAATGGCTTAAAACTGGGAACAAATGGGCAAAAATGGGTTAGAAAAAGAAAAAAGTGGGTTAAACTGAGTTAGAAATGGGCCAAAAAGAGGTGGAAATTAGAAAAAAAGGCTTTAAATGGGATAGAAGTGGACAAAATCAGGTCAGAAGCGGCAAAAAGAGTTTAGAAATAGCAAATAAAAGCTTACAACGGTTTAGAAGTGGGCATAAATGCGCTAGAAATAGCCAAAGACGGGTAAAAAATGGCTTACAATTTGGCAAAAAATGGGTTGGAAATGGCCAAAAGCAGTTTAGAAATACAAAAAAAAAAAAAAAACCAAAACCCAAAAACACATTAAAATAGGCTAAAAAAGGGAAAAATGTGTAAAAAAAAAAAAAAAAAAACAAAAAGCCAAAATGGCTTAAAATGGGTTAGAAATTACCAAAAATGGCTTAAACTAGGTTAGAAATGGTCAAAAAATGGTTAGAAATGGCCAAAATTGGGTTAGAAATTGGCCAAATGGGCCAAATTAGAAATGGGAAAAAAAGCTTTTAAATGGGTTAGAAATAGCCAAAAAATAGCTCAAACTGGTAAGAAATGGGCAAAAATGGGACAGAAATGGCCATAAATGGCTCCTTCTTTCCCTCCTTCCTTCAATCCTTCCTTTTTCCTTCCCTTCCTCCTTTCTTTCCCTCCCTTCCTCCAGGAGAGTGAACACAAGAGCAGAGGTTCTGAGGCGATCTAATGCAAGAGAAGGTAAGGGTACAATTGAATGCGGGGAAGAGAACAGAAGGGAAGAGAATCTAAGAGATTACTAGAGAAGAGCATCTAGGGGAAAAGAATAACAGGGAACATAAGAGATCTAACAGAATCTAACATCGTAAGATTAGAGAATTGAAGAGCATCTAAGAAGACAATACAGGGGAGAGAATATCACGGAATAGAAGAGAATCTAAGACTAGAAGAGTAGAGAAGAGAACCTAAGAGAAGCCAAGAGAGAAAAACTGAAGAGCATACAGGAAAAGGGAAGAGAAATTTAGAGAATCTAAGAAACGGAAGAGACTGTAAGAGTATACAAGCAAATAAAGTAGAAGGGAATCTAAGCGAAGAATATGTAAGCAAATATAGAAGAGAGACGGGAGTAAGCGAAAACACTATACAGGGTAAGACAATAGAAGAGAAAATAAGAAAATGTAGGACTATAAAAAAAGGGAAGAGAATATAAAAGAGGGAAGAGACTCTCAGAGAGCAGAAGGGAAGGGAATATAAGAGAAAGGAACGTATGATGAGAGACTGCAAGAGAGTCTAAGATAAGGGAAGAGAGCGTAAGGGAAGAGAAAAGAGAAGGGAACAGAAGAGAATATTAGAGAACATAAGGGAAGGGACTAGAAGAGACTAAGAGAATATAGGACAATAGAAGAGAGTAAAGAGAAGGGAATATAAGAACATGCAAAGGGACAGAAGGGAGTAGAAGAGAACAGAGATTAGAAAAGACTAAGAGAATATATGGAAAGAGAATATAAAGGAATCTAAGAAAACAGAACGAGAAGGGAAGGGAAGAGACTGGAAGAAAATGGAAGAGACTAAGGGAATATAGGAGAAAAGAGTACAAGAGACAGGAAGGGAAGAGACTGTAAGAGAGTATTAGGGAAGACAAGACAGAAGAAACGTGCTCCTGGCCTGGTAACATCTTTATTTTTTCAGGACAACTATTTAGTTTCATTAAAAGCAGGAATCTTTAAATATACAGAGTCTTGTCTATCACGGAGTTCTGAGCCCCTGCAGCAGTCATCAAGCTGTGAGAGGCAGCTGCACAGAGGGAATCCTTTCTCTAGCGCAAGCAGCCGAGCAGAGATCCGTTACAGCCACCCATCGGTGTCACCTGTGCAGCCACACGAATGCCACCAACAGAGCAGATAAGCTCTGGCAGCAGGCACCGAACAGGAGGGGACGCTGCCCTGTGCACGGAAGGCAGAGGCACGTTCCCGACGCGCTTGCTGGGTGCGCGCCAAGTAGCGATTACAGAGTTTTCCATTCACGTCCCCGGTGGCCTTACCTCTTCCTCCCGTGCCACTTTGCCGTGCTTCACTGCAGCATCCAAGGACCTTGCCGCTGCACGGCTGGGCTCAGCAGCACTCTGCGTGCTGGGCAGCATGCATCACCTGCACGGCTCTGTGATCACCAGGCTGCCGCAAAGGCAGCGGTAGAGAGGGGTCCCTCGGAAATGTGCTGTCTGCCTGCAGGCACCGCCCCGTCATGGCATCCTCTTGAGATCAGGGGCTAAATACACATCTCTGTCCCTGAGAGTGGGGCCCGGGGCTGCCGGGAAAGCCCATCCGTGGAACAGGCTGTGTGCGTTCTCGTCTGTAAGCCCCCCCATCGCTATGGTACAGCTGATGTCTTGTCACTGTCAAACGTTTACCAGGTAATACCCCTTAGTGAACTAGAAACTTGCACTAACGCCGCATGCCTGGCAGGCTAGGAAAGGTAGATACATTTGGGGTTATGCACACGAAAGCTCTACATCCTGCTGTGGTTCAAGTGCCACTGTTCTTGTCGGTAAAGGGAAAAGCAGCCTCAGGCCTCCTGCTGGGCTCAGGGGTCCATCAGCTGCACCAGAGGAGCTTTGCTTTCAAGATGCGATACTTGCTACGCTGGTAAGTGACCAGGTCAAACACGCTGAAATAACAGTGAATATGCCCAGAGCTTGGTGTTACTCGCGTTGGTACTGGTACTGGCGGTAGCAAACGTTTACTGTGAACCACATGCTGAACAGACATGCTCAGCATTTCAAATAAGCCAGTTTCCCCCTCCCTGGCTGCATTAAAATATGTTCCCCCAGATGAATTTAACCTCGTGGCAGCAAAGCACTTTAGCTCAAGGTACCAAAGAGGAGCTTCAGCAAGGGCACAGTCCCACCGGACACACCAAAGAGTGCGAGGACGAGCAGCCCTTCCGTAAGAAAGAAGGATAACTGTGGCTTTGGGGTTTTGAAGAGACCCCCAGCAGCTGTAGGGAAAGGCCTGCATTCCCTGGGGTTCTAACCATAGGATCACAGAACGGTTTTGGTTGGAAGGAACCTTTAAAGGTCTTCCAGTCCAGCCTCCCCTGCAATGAGCAGGGACATCTTCAACTAGATCAGGGTGCTCAGAACCACATCCAGCCTGGCCTTGAGTGTCTCCAGGGATGGTGCACCCACCACCTCTCCAGGCAACCTGTGCCAGTCCTTTACCCCCCTCATTACAGAAAAATAACGGGGCTGACCTGCAGTTCCTGGTCCTCCCTCCAGCCCTCGCCTTCTCCTCAGCAGTGCAGCTCTTCTGCTGCAGAGCTGGGATCCCTCTCAGGAAAATCAGCTCTTAGCCCTGAAACTGCCCCACGAGTCTCTGCCCACACCAGCAGATCAGGACGGCAAAGCTTTGTCAAGTCGCCTACGTCGCCTAGACAGAAGGCATCGTAAACAAGGACAACACACTGTGAGTTCTGTGGTGGACCCCCATTGGGTTGGAGAGACTGCATGGGTACTAATTCAACAAAGACAACACCAAGAGCCTTAAACTCTGCTGGTAGTACCCAAATGTCAAGAGGAAACCGGGGACCTGCATCGTTACTACATCCAACAGCACGATTAGAAAAATAGTGGGAATTCCCCCTAGAGCTGCTGCAAAACAGCCTGCAAGCAAAGCAATTGCTGTTTAGGAAAAAGCAACGCAATGATCTCAACCCAGGAAGGCAAATCAAGCTGAGATTTCCTGTGACAACGTTTTCGATCCCACGAATGTAATTGACTGGAAGGGAAAAAACTTCTTGAATTAAGCACGTAAACAAGTTGAACAAAACAACCTCTTCCTTGATCAAGCAGAGGATGTGCTTCTGCTCTGATTTACTGGCCCCGGGTATTTCTACGGGAGGATCTAGATCTGTCCAGCTGTTAAAGTGTCACTCCGCATGCATGCCAGTGTAAGAGGAAACAAAGTCCTGCATCCAGATCTTGAGTCCCAACTCAAGAGGGATGTGGATGTGGAGCCAGGCAGAGAGAGATGGGCTTGTTCAGCCTGGAGAAGAGAAGACTCCTTAAGGGGAGACCTTAGAGCAGCTCCAGTGCCTAAAGGGGCTACAAGAAACCTGGAGAGGGGCTCTTTGGACAAGGGCCTGTAGGGATAGGCCAAAGGGGAATGGCTTTAACCTGACAGAGGGGGGACTGAGACGAGCTCTCAGTCGGAAGCTCTTCCCTGCGAGGATGCTGAGGCGCTGGCACAGGGTGCCCAGAGAGGCTGTGGCTGCCCCATCCATGGCAGTGTTCAAGGCCAGGTGGGACACAGGGGCTTGGAGCAAGCTGCTCTAGCGTGATGTTGTCTCCGCCCGCCCGTGGCAGGGGTTGGACGTGGATGAGCTTTAAGGTCCCTTCCAACATGAACCGTTCCATGATTCTATAAAATGCAGAAATGGGGAGGATAACTACAGGCAAATTACAGACCAGCTGGTGAAAGCAGAGGGTAAATGCATTTCCTCTCCTGGCAAGGTCAGAGCAGCATGTGCTACAATTCCCAGATATACCTCTGCTCTCCTCTGTTGCTTCCCATTAGCAGAAACCTTTCTTTTCTTTTTGGTCTTGCAGCTGAAAGAAAGAGGTTAAAAAATCTTGTGGAGCTCTCGAAAGGGTCTGTTCTGGCACACACCATGTCCACACGAGCGCACGCTGCTCTGAAACAGAAGGGTTCTTATATTTACCTAAGAACAAGAACCGGGTTTTTCTTCAGCTCAAGAAACCACTGATGCGAGTCCGCAGCATCAGCACTGATGAGGCTGATACGCTGGTGTGTCTAACACAGATACCACATCTGCCACCTTGCTTAGCTTAGGTTTCGGCACAGCTGCTGAGCACCGCTGCTAGCCACCAAACACACTGGCCTAGGAAGCGCTGAGTGATGAGATGCTAGACCTCGGTGGAAAGTTCTGCCACCGTTTATTTAGCCAGAAGATCGACACCGAAGGCCAAACGGGGATAACATCCCCTATGCAGGAGGAGGAGGTGCCAGAGAAACCCTTAAGTACAGCGAGCTGTTGGTGCTGGGCACCAGCCCCGTACGTGTAGCCTGTGCCCATCCTGCAGCCCCACAGGCTGGCCCTGCTCCTCCTGGCCAGGATGCGTGGCTGCACAGCCCCCCCGTGTCCTGCCTCTGCTGACACCCGCTGCTGATTCTGTGGCCCTAAACCTACAGGGAATCCCACTTGGGGCTCATTCTCTCTTGCTCTCTGCGGGCTGCTGCTCAGGGTCCTGCCGGGGCTGGAGGGAGGCAGAGGAGCATCAGGTACCTGGTTTCTATGCGGCAGCGCAGCCCCTGCGATGCAGACCTCCACGCAGCAGGTCGTCAGCTCTTTCCGTTTCTGTTCTTACTCCAGGGTATTCCCTAGGCACTTTACCTGGAAGATCACAGCACATTATTTCCTAACAGGAGCTGGGGATCGGAAGCTAAATCCATTCTAACACGGGAAACAAGCGATTCAAAAAACTTCCCTTTTGATCCAATGAACCCTTGCATCCACTCCCAGGGTCTCTTGAAGCAGCTCCGTGCTTAGGCTGATGACACGACTGCTTTCAAGGGATGCAGGGACAGATGAGCCTGAAAGAACACAAGTTTCAAGAAAAGAACAAAGCGTCGTGCCTTAGGGCATTGTATTTGAGAGCTGTGAGCAACAGCAGCAAGGTCAGAGCAGGCAGTTTCCAGATTTCTTTATGCTGTCTGGAAACGGGGAGGAAAAGCCCCTCACCTAAGCGCTGTGGCCCTCACCTAGAGCTCTTCTGCCCCAGAAGCAGTGAGTGTGTCCCCTCATTCTTTCTGGCTGTGCTTCCCTCCCAGGTCAGCTGGCTGCCCAGGGCCTGCCCAGCAGTGCCCACGGTTGCATTAACACCCCTGTGAAGTGCTGCCCTGCCCAAGTCTAGTCTCATACCTGTGCAGCATACATATGACATCTTTGCTGACAGCTCTTGAGCCCCAACTCAAGAGGGACGTGGAGCTGCTCGAGTGAGCCAGAGGAAACCATGGAGATGCTGCGAGGGCTGGAGCACCTCTGCTGTGGAGCCAGGCAGAGAGAGATGGGCTTGTTCAGCCTGGAGAAGAGAAGGCTCCTGAAGGGGAGACCTTAGAGCAGCTCCAGTGCCTAAAGGGGCTCCAGGAAACCTGGAGAGGGGCTTTGGACAAGGGCCTGTAGGGACAGGCCAAGGGGAATGGCTTTAACCTGACAGAGGGGAGACTGAGAGGAGCTCTCAGGCAGAAGCTCTTCCCTGTGAGGGTGCTGAGGCGCTGGCACAGGGTGCCCAGAGAAGCTGTGGCTGCCCCATCCCTGGCAGTGCTCAAGGCCAGGTTGGACACAGGGGCTTGGAGCAAGCTGCTCTACTGAAAGGTGTCCCTGCCTGAGGCAGGGGGGTGGACCTGGATGAGCTTTAAGGCCCCTCCCAACCCAAACCATTTCAGATCAGGACATTTTTCCATCCCTGGTGATAGGCAGGAAGGTGCTAAGTCCCCAGCTCCCCCTCCCTCTCTGGGGGTGGGCACTCACTGCAGGGGCAGCTCTCCAGCTCAGGGGGCAATTCTCCTTTCGGAGACAGCCTCCTGGAAGGATGCAGCCGTTTCATCCTGTTTCAGGGCAACACCTCTCCATGTGCTATCACTGCAACCGGCCACAAACTTCCCCTCTGTTGGGGGAAGAGAGGGAAACCGATGTGTTTGACTGCTGGAAAAGCTTTGGGGTGTGAGAGCTTCGCAGAAACTGCACTTTGCTGTTACTGTCAGTCATTTGGGCTATACAGGCTGACATACCCGGAACACTGCAGTTACTGCAGATAAAGACTGTGAAGGTAGTATTTTATCCTGGCTGCTCTCCTCAGCCAAAACCATTGCAGCAAGCTGGGTTAATGCATGGATTCACATGCTGCCACCACCAATGCAGCCTCTGCTGCTGCACCTTTCTCTGCACAAACACTCACCCCAGCTCTAAACCTGGCTCCCACCCACATCAGCCTAGGAGCTCTCGTGCCTCTCAACACTCCCTCACGTTGTCTAGGTCCGAGGGTGCACTGAAGATGCTGCTCAAATGCTAGAAACACCAGATGAAGGGACAACACTTACAAGGAATGCTCTTTAAGTAATACTTAAAACTAGTGCTCTGACCACCGTTAACTTTCTTGGAATGCACCAATGAGCACACCGCGGCAAGCTCTCCTCGTTAAATTTCAGTGTGACAGAGCAGAATCTCAGAGTGTTTGTCATAAGTGATTCTCTTTAGCAGTAAAAATACATCATTACTTTTACTGTTAAGCAGGTATCCTGCTTGTACAGGTTTACTTGAGTATTTTCCATGCTAGATAAAATAACCAACTGGAACAGACAACAATGAGCAGTAAGCTCCAGGTCTGTCACCTACGCCAACTGCAGCTGGATCATATCTCTACCCTTTTCTTTATGCAGCACTCCTGATTTTGGCGGAATTATGTATTTTAGACATTGTTTAGCCAAATGCTCCTCTATGATTCTATGATACAACATTACATACAATGACCTACCTTCTTGTGCTAGACAAAGCTCCAGGGTAATGGCTATTTTGTAACATCAGAATTAGCAGTGAAATTCAGAACGCTCTTTAGCCAGGCCCTGAAATATGTAACATAAAATAAGATACAACCTCCCTTACCTCAACTTCCAGACAATAACCCAGAAGGGACTGCTTCAGGGAAGCTTACTCTTGCCTACAGAAAACAGAGAGAAAAAAAAAAACATCTGAAGAAAATAACATTATTTTTCAAAAACTTTACTCTATTTTTCTCCCCAGCCACATGTTCTTGCTACTTTCTGTTGCTGGGTTTCTTTTTATAGAGAGCAATGATTTATGGGAGGACTCCTGACTTTCAACCAGCTGTAGCCACTGCTGAGATCAGGGAACAAACCTGGGCTCAATTAGGCAGGGAGTAATCTGCTTTTTCACCGCCACGGCCACCACCCCCGCCCCCATTAAATGAACACAGTATATTTGAAAGTATTTTTCTTGTACAAAAAACCAACACAATCAGCAGAAGGAAATGAGGGGAAACTACAGAAATGAATAAACCAAGTGCTCAAAGGCAGAAAATGAGCACTTTTCCACCTACAAATCCTAGCCTAGTAACTGTATGTGCTATAGTATTAAGTAAAACAGTTCAGAAATGAGCTGATGATTAAATTGAAGCTGACTGAAGTTTCTCAATCCGTTTTCACCTTCCACTTGTGCTGCTGGAATCACATAAACTTGCTCCAAGGTTAGAGAGATGAGAGCACCGTATCCCGGAACATTTCCTCTCTTAGCTGTGAGCAGTGTTTAATTCATAACCCAGGCTTCTGTCTGATTTCTATCGGTGTCACTTCAAATCCTACCGCTGCAATGGAAGTAAAAGAATTCTCTGGACTCCACCTCCAGAAGACAGACTCTTAAACGCCTGAAGCACACCTCCTCTGACCCCGAGACACATCCCTTCGTTGCGGGTGCCTCAGAGGGTTAGACAACATTTAAACCAGCCCAACAGTGGTGCACGCTTACACGCAGCAGGCCCTGTCTCCTCCATCTGAAACCAAGAAGCTGTGCAGAGGCAGAAGCAGAGGCAGAGGTTTCCCTCAGCCGTGGGGTGTTGGGAGGTTTGCACAGGGACAGGGGAACTGGCTTCAGGTCCCACAGATCTGACACAGCCTCAGAATCCAGACCCAGATCGTCAGGGATGACGCTTACGCTGCCTTGTGCCAGTCGGATTGTTTTAAACACGCTGCCCTTGTAAGAGAAAGCAGTGAAGCACTTGTGAAAACCACAAGTGATGACATTTGTGACGGTTCGTTCCACAGCCTCAGGTCAGCATCCAAGAAAATTCAGTGACCTGAATGTAAACAGGTCTACAAAAGATGCACAGAGTTTTTCATCTCAGTTCTGGGGCCCTCAAGGAGGGGGCATACACAGACTGAGAGAGAAAAATGCCCCTCCTTATCTTCATCAGGACTTAGTTATTGCCTTCTGCTTCCCCACTGTGAAGGCTGAACACAGCTTAAAGCTTAAAACAGGATAGAAATGGCCATCAATTGTTCAGAAATAGCCAAAAAAGACTTAAAAAGTGTAACAAGCGGGCAAAAATAAGACAGAAGTGGCCATCAATTGTTTAGAAGCAGCCAAAAAAGACTTGAAATGGGTTATCAATGGGAAAAATGGGTTAAAAACAGCCAAAAGAGTCTTAAAACTGGTAAGAAATGGGAGAAAATAAGATAGGAATGAGCAGCAATTGTTCAGAAATAGCCAAAAAAGACTTGAAATGGGTTAGAAAGGGCCAAAAATGGTTTAAACCAAGTAGGGAAAGGGCAAAAAGGGGTTAGAAACAACAAGCGATTGGTCAGAACAGGACAAAACCACTTTGGAATCAGACAAAAGGGCTTAAAAAGAGTTAGAACTGGGCAGAAAAGTGTTAGAAATAGGCCAAGCCAGTTTAGAAAGAGCTAAGAAAAGCTTAAAACGGGCTAGAAATGGCAAGGAACTGTGCAGAAATACAGCAAAATGGCTTAAAACTAATAAGAAACAGGCAAAAGAAGATAGAAAGGATCATCAATTGTTTAGAAGCAGCCAAAAAAGACTTAAAAAGGGTTAGCAATGGGAAAAATGGGTTAGAAATAGCCAAAATAGTCTTAAAACTGGTAAAAAAATGGGAGAAAATAAGATAGGACTCACCAGCAATTGTTCAGAAATAGCAAAAAAAAAAAAAGACTTAAAATGGGTTAGAAAGGGACAAAAATGGTTTAAATGAAGATGGGAAAGGGCAAAACCAGGTTAGAAATGGCAAGAAGTTGGCAGGAACAGGACAAAAAGGGTTGGAAAATGGCCAAAAGGGCTTAAAAAGACTTAGAACTTGGCAAAAAAGGATTAGAAATAGGCCAAGCCAGTTTAGAAAGAGCTAAGAAAAGCTTAAAACAGGCTAGAAATGGCAAGGAACTGTTCAGAAGTAGCAAAAAAAAAGTAGCCCATTAGCTAATAAATGGGCAAAAATAAGATAGAGATGACTGTAAACTGTATAGAAATAGCACAGTTAAACTGGGTTAGAAATGAATAACAATGTTTCAAAGGTAGTCAGGATAGGGCAAAAATGGGTTGGGTTAGAAGTGGCAAGAACTAGCCAAAATGGTTTGGGAATGGCCAAAATGGCTTAAAAAGAAATAGAACACGCTAAAAAAGGGTTAGAAATAGCTCAAGCCGGTTTAGAAATAGCTAAGAAAAACTTAAAACAGGCTAGAAATGGCCATCAATTGTTCAGAAATAGCCAAAAAAGACCTAAAAAGGGTAAGAAGTGGGCAAAAATAAGATAGAAGTGGCCATCAATTGTTTAGAAATAGCCAAAAAAGACTTGAAATGGGTTATCAATGGGAAAAATGGGTTCAAAACAGCCAAATAGTCTTAAAACTGGTAAGAAAAAATAAGATAGGAATGACCAGCAATTGTTCAGAAATAGCCAAAAAAGACTTCAAATGGGTTAGAAAGGGCCCAAAATGGTTTAAACCAAGTTGGGAAAGGGAAAAAAGGGGTTAGAAATGGCAAAAAATTGGTAAGAACAGGACAAAACCAGTTTGGAAACAGCCAAAAGGGCTTAAAAAGACTTAGAACTCGGTAAAAAAGGCTTAGAAGTCGGCCAAGCCAGTTTAGAAAGAGCTAAGAAAAGCTTAAAACAGGCTAAAAACGGGCCAAAATAAGATAGGAATGACAGGCAATTTTTTTAGAAATAGAACAAAGGAGATAAAAGGGGTTAGAAATGGATAAAAATGTTTCAAAGGTAGTCAGGACAGGGCAAAAATGGGTTAGAAGTGGCAAGAACAGCAGAGAAACGATTTGGGAATGGCCAAAGTGGCTTAAAAAGACTTAAAACTTGCTAAAAAAGGGTTAGAAATAGGCCAAGCCAGTTTAGAAATAGCTGTCCACAGAGGCAAGGGCAAAAACGGGTTAGAAATGGCAAGACATTGGTAAGTACAGGACAAAAAAGGTTTGGAAATGGCCAAAAGGGCTTAAAAAAAAGTTAGAATTGGGCAGAAAAGGGTTAAAAACAGCTCAAGCCAGTTTAGAAAGAGTTAAGCTTAAAACAGGCTAGAAATGGCCGTCACTTGTTCAGAAATAGCCAAAAAAGACTTAAAAGCGTAACAAGTGGGCAAAAATAAGACAGAAGTGGCCATTGCTTAGAAATAGCCAAAAATATATAAAATGAGTTATCAATGGGAAAAATGGGTTAGAAACAGCCAAGAGTCTTAAAACTGGTAAGAAATGGGGCAAAAGAAGGTAGGAACGACCAGCAACTGTTCAGAAATAGCCAAAAGACTTCAAATAGATTAGAAAGGGCCAAAAATGGTTTAGAACAAATTGGGAAAGGCCAAAAAGAGGTTAGAAACGGCAAGAGATAGGAACAGGGAAAAAAAAAAAAACGGTTTGAAAATGGCCAAAAGGGCTTAAAAAGACTTAGAATTGGGCAAAAAAGGGTTAGAAACAGGCTACGCCAGTTTGGAAATAGCTAAGAAAATCTTAAAACAGGCTAGAAATGGCAAGGAACTGTTCAGAAAAAGCCAAAAAAGACTTAAAAAGGGTAAGAAGCGGGGGGGGGGGAAGTGGCCATCAATTGTTTAGAAATAGCCAAAAAAAAAAACCTTAAAATGGGTTAGAAATTGGCAAAAAAGGGTTAGAAATGGCCAAAAACGGATTAAACCAAGTTAGGAAAAGGCAAAAATGGGTTAGAAATAGCAAGAAATTGCTACAGAGCAAGCAGATTGCTAGTAACACCAGCCTTTTTCACTCTCATCACTACTGCGACCGCATTATGGCCCCTTACACAGACACTGGTAGCCTTGCAGAAAAAGCATAAAGAGAATTGTGCTTCCTTCTGTGAGCAGCATATGCAGAGGAGGAGATTTACCAAGGCAGAAACTGGAGCAAGACAGCGACTGAACCTCCTGAATATCTATTAACAGATACCAAGTTGAAAGGGCACTTACTCACTGCGACCCATGTTTGCCTCGGCTGCAGGTACACTCTGAAGTCTCTCTGGAATCCAGCATCAGAAACAGTGAGGTCAGACCCAAGGTATTCCTTCGAGATGCTCGTAACAATGCCACACGCCTGTTAAGAAACAGTCAAGCTCCAATGAGTGCTTCTGAAGAGTGCAAAGACCATGCTGGGGTTGTTTGAAACCTTGACGAGTGAAGCGTTTTGCCCTCAGCACCTCAGGTAAGCGAAACCCAAACACGCATTACTGCCAGACTAGGCAGCTACAACATCACATCTATAGAAAAGCAAGATCGGTACAAGTGCATGCGGACTAAGCACACCCTGATTGGATAGTTCAGGGTGCTACATGTGGTGCCAAGTTTCAGCACAGCTGGATTCTTACTAAATTTCGCTGCCATTTAAGTCCTTCTCCCTTAACTGGGTCTAAACCCAGGCACTAGTTCTCCCAGCTACAGCATCTAACTCATGTAATCACTTACTTTCCGTGCCCCAAATTAAGCAGTACCTAACTCAGCACGTAACTCATTAAGCACGTAACTCAGGAGCCTTAAGAACTGGTTTGAGACACTCCCCTCTACTGCTGTGGAGTACTTAAGTCCTAAAGGATACTTGCCACAATACCACAACCACAGGGAAGCATTCCATCACCTCCTGATACATACAGACCTTGTGAGGACTGTTAACACCAGGCTTGCACAACTGTTTGAAGTAATTCCACTGATTTGCTCTCTATCTGTAGGAAGCCTGAACATCAGTGTAGGTCACAAATCTGCCCGGGCTTTTTGAGACAGAAAGCTGCAAGAAAAGAAGGGTTTGAAATACCCTCACTTCAACAAGCACACTCTGTGCTTAAAGACAATGTCATCTTTGGGTGACAGTGTTGTGGTTTAGACCCAGTCAGACATAAATCAGCCATGCAGACTCTCTCTCACTGCCCCCCTTTTGTTCCCCCTGCTCCCAGAGGGATGGGAGGAAGAATAGAAAGCATGTAACTCTCATGGGTTGAGATAACAACAGTTTATTAACTAAGGTATAACACAAACCACTGCTGCTACCACCTATAACAATGATAAAGGAAATAAGGAAGAGAATACAACACCTCACCACCCACTGACTCACCCCACCCTGCCCGCCCTAGCACCAACCAATACCCAGTCCAACCCCGCAGTGAACTAGCCCTTCCACGTAACTCTCAGCTGCACGCTGGGCATGACGTGCTGTGGTATGGAATACCTCTTTGGTCAGTTTGGGTCAGGTGTCCTGTCTCTGCTTCCTCCCGGCTTCCCCTCCTCCCTGGCAGAGCATGAGGCTCACAAAGTCCTTGGTCAGACCAAACATTTGAGCAGTAACTAAAAACATCGGTGTTATCAGTGCTGTTCCCAAGCTGAAAGTCAGAAAGTCAGCACTGCACCACTACCAAGAGGGAGAAAAATGACTGCTACTGCTGAACCCAGGGCAGACAGACACGCTCTGTGGTTAAAAAGAATGCTACCTTTGTACAACCTATAAAACTAAGCCGCCATAGTTAAACAGTAAGTTGGGGTACCATGTGCCTGCCAGAAAGTTCTGAAATTGAACCCTAAAAGGATGTAAGTAAAGAAGAGGAAGGCTCCTGCTGGACACCTGCACAGACAGCACACAGCCAGGAGCCTGTCCGCAGAGCACCAGGACAGTCGAGAAACGGGAGACTTCCCCAGAAACAAGCCCCGAGACATTTTCAGTTCACCCTCAAATAAGCAGTGGCAAGGCGCAGGATGCCGGGCCAGGAGCCTCCGAGGCGCCTGAGATTCACCAAGGGAGATGAAGGCAGAATGAAGCGCACTGGGGGCTGCTGAGCCGGCTCGTCCCCGGCAGACCGCAACCGGACCGCCCCGGGCGCTGTGAGGCTTCCCGCGCCGGGCTCCCAGCGGGCAGGAGACGTCCCTCTGCGCCCGCCCAAGGCCTCCCCGCTCGCCCCGGACCCCCGGTGGGCTCGGATCTCACCCGCTGCCGCCGCTGCCGGGACCCGGACCCTGCCCGCCGCCATGCTGCTCCCGGGCGCTGCGCATGCGGCACCGACACGGCGCCGGGGGGACCGAAGCCGGCGCGCGAACACCGGGCTGCGGCCACGAGCACCCCAACGCGCGGGCCCGCCGGCCATTGCTCACCGGAAGCCAGCAGCCACCACGTGACACCGGCCACTTCCGGGGACAGCTGCGGGGACAAAGAGAGCAGCACGGCTCATGCGCGGAGCCCGGGCTGCAGTACCCAGCTCTGGACACAGGATGGCAGCAGCGAGAGCGCCGGCGCCACACCGCCCCCCCACTCCCCCCTTCCCCGCTGCACCGAGTTTCGGGCGTGTCATGGAAAGGTCTTTGTGAGGGATTCAGCCCCAAATCCAGCTGTGACCCCCTTTCTTCAGAGGACCCCCTCAGTCCTCTACTCACCTGCTCCTCTGCGGAATCATCGCAGATAAATAAAAATGCGTAAAGAGAATAAAAAGCGCAAGAGCAGAATGTGATTATAAACTGCTACAAAGCAAACGCAAAGCGAGAAAAGCGAACAAGCCTGGAAGAACCTCCAATAAGAGTTCCCTTTGCAACTTAGCCCAGCCCCAGTACTGCAGAGCCTCTTCCTGAATGCGCAAACCCAACAGCGTTTCCCCCGCAGGCACCACCTGCACACACGGAGCTCCTGCCCCAGCTTGGCCGCCTAAAACTCCGTCTGCCCGCGGCCGCTCCGGTGCCCGCTCGCCAGCATCCAGGGCTGGGGATGTGCTCCTGCAGAAAGCACCCTCGGGTCTGCTCTAGGGAAGGGCCCTTTTCTCTCTTGGGAGGGAGGGAGGGGCGGGGGGGGTGGGGGGGTGAGAGGAGGGAGAGGGAGGGAGGGGATGGGGGGGGGCTCTGTGCAATGTGATCCTATTTGGACCTGTAAGTTTTTCGTTCTGAACAGCAAAGTGCCTGAGGATGTCTTCTCACAAGGGCACTGAAAAAAGCCAGAAGGGAAAGCGTGGCCGGAATGCTGTGTTGGTGGAACCGCTCACGAGATCCCCAGCTGGAGGTGATGGGCAACAACCACCAGGCATGCTGCTCCCTTCACCGAGCTACTGACATTTAAAACACGACTCCTGCTTCCCCCTCCTCCTCACTGCTCTGCTTTGGGTCTCCCAGCAGTGAAGATTTCAACTGACAACCCAACACAGCACACAAGAGGTAAAAAGCAACCTCAAAACTCTGCTTCCAGGAAAGGAAACGTTCAGAACCCAATGACAAAAATGGCAAACCGGACCAAGAAGGAACCTTAGGGAACCTAAACCATTCCTATAAATATAACACCTCCGAAAAGAAAGCCTTACAGAAACACTTACTGATGCTGGGGAGCGGGCACCAGAGAGGCTGTGCACAGACGGAGTTCTAGGCAGCCAAGCGAGGGCAGGAGCTCTGTGTGTGCAGGTGATGACGGCAAAGCTTTGTCAAGTCGCCTACATCGCCTAGACAGAAGGCATCGTAAACAAGGACAACACACTGTTGAGTTCTGTGGTGGACTCCCATTGGGTTGGAGAGACTGCATGGGTACTAATTCAACAAAGACAACACCAAGAGCCTTAAACTCTGCGGGTAGTACCCAAATGTCAAGAGGAAACCGGGGACCTGCATCGTTACAACATCCAACAGCACGATTAGAAAAATAGTGGGAATTCCCCCTAGAGCTGCTGCAAAACAGCCTGCAAGCAAAGCAATTGCTGTTTAGGAAAAAGCAACGCAATGATCTCAACCCAGAAAGGCAAATCAAGCTGAGATTTCCTGTGACGTTTTCGATCCCACGAATGTAATTGACTGGAAGGGAAAAAACTTCTTGAATTAAGCACGTAAACAAGTTGAACAAAACAACCTCTTCCTTGATCAAGCAGAGGATGTGCTTCTGCTCTGATTTACTGGCCCCGGGTATTTCTACAGGAGGATCTAGATCTGTCCAGCTGTTAAAGTGTCACTCCGCATGCATGCCAGCGTAAGAGGAAACAAAGTCCTGCATCCAGATCTTGAGCCCCAACTCAAGAGGGATGTGGATGTGGAGCCAGGCAGAGAGAGGTGGGCTTGTTCAGCCTGGAGAAGAGAAGGCTCCTTAAGGGGAGACCTTAGAGCAGCTCCAGTGCCTAAAGGGGCTACAAGAAACCTGGAGAGGGGCTCTTTGGACAAGGGCCTGTAGGGACAGGCCAATGGGGAATGGCTTTAACCTGACAGAGGGGGGACTGAGACGAGCTCTCAGTCGGAAGCTCTTCCCTGCGAGGATGCTGAGGCGCTGGCACAGGGTGCCCAGAGAGGCTGTGGCTGCCCCATCCCTGGCAGTGTTCAAGGCCAGGTGGGACACAGGGGCTTGGAGCAAGCTGCTCTAGTGTGATGTTGTCTCCGCCCGCCCGTGGCAGGGGTTGGACGTGGATGAGCTTTAAGGTCCCTTCCAACATGAACCGTTCCATGATTCTATAAAATGCAGAAATGGGGAGGATAACTACAGGCAAATTACAGACCAGCTGGTGAAAGCAGAGGGTGGATAAATCCATCCCTTGCAGACCCAAACTTGCTAAAGGAAAAGAGCGGGGTGGAAGGAGGTAGGCAAGAGGGATGAAAAACAGCAACCAAGACAGGAAAAGGCAAAAATGGGTTAGAAATGGCAAGAAATTGGGAAGAACTGGACAAAAAGGGTTTGGAAATGGCCAAAATGGTTTTAAAATAATTAGAACTGGGCAAAAAAGGGTTAGAAATAGCCCAAACCAATTTAGAAACAGCTGAGAAAAACATGAAACAGGCTAGAAACGGCCATAAATTTTTTTAGCAAGAGGCACACAGGAGTTAAAATGGGTTACCAAAGGGCAAAGATGGCAAAAAAGGCTTAAAACAGGTAAGAAATGGGCAAAAATAAGACAGAATCGGCCATAAATTGTTTAGAAATAGCCAAAAAAGACTTGCAAAGGGTTAGCAACAGCAGAAAATACGTTATCAATGGGCAAAAATGAGTTAAACCAAGGTAGGAAAGGGCAAACATGAGTTGGAAAGGGCAAAGATGAGTTAGAAATGGCAAGAAATTGGTGAGAACTGGACAAAAGTGGTTCGGAGTCAGACAAAATGGCTTAAAAACTGTTAGAATTGGGCAAAAAAGGGTTAGAAATAGCTCAAACCAGTTTAGAAATAGCTAAGAAAAGCTTTAAACAAGCTAGAAATGGCCACAAATAGTTCAGAAATAGCCAAAAATGGCTTAAAACTTGTAAGAAATGGACAAAAATAAGATAGAAATGGTCATAAATTGTTTAGAAAGAGTAAAAAATGCTTAAAATGGGGTACAAATGGGCAAGAATGGATTAGAAATAGACAACAAAGGCTTAAAACTGGTAAGAACTTGGCAAAAATAGAATAGAAAGGGCCATAAATATTTTAGAAATAGCCAAAAAAGACTTAAAATGGGATAGAAATGGGCAAAAATTGGCCTTCCATGGAGGGGGATGGCAACTGCCCAGTTCTCCCCAGTCTATGATGGGGGAAAGCAGGACACACGCCACAGTACTGCTGACCTCATACGTTGAGGCCCAGACTGTTCCTGGTCCTCCAGCAGCGGCAAGATGCTGTTATACAGCCATCTCCATCCTTTTCTCACAGCTGCACGCTGCTGCCTAGCTCCTCTGATGCTGCAGCCACCTTATCTACCCCACCGTAAAGCATTTCCAGCAGCCACAGGATATGCTAGCTTGTCAGACTGCATCTTTTTAAAGATATTTTGTGCTCAGCCATACCCCATCTGTGCTACATGGCCTGCTTTAAACTCTCTGCTCATTTCCTCCCTCCTCCCACCAGTCTCTGATCTGCCTGGAGCACTTCTGAGCCCCAATGCTGGGAACTGCATTCGGGCCACATCTCCAGCTCTAAGGGTGGTGTCAGCCACAGCCCTTTCATGCAGCAGAGCACACCAGCCCGGTTTGCCTGCCTTGTACTCCAGCACAGAGGCTGCTGCTGGCATTGCAGACCAGAGCTGATGAAAGCAATCTGGGCATCAGCCATGCCAGCAAAGACGTCTGCCTGATGCAGTTAATGAGCATAACAATGCGGCAGCTTCAGCCTTTGATGTAAGCTATTTCCCTACTGCTACTTACTGTAGTGCAGAGAGGTTTTCCTCAGGTGACAGCAAACAGCTTCCTTCCAGGGTGCAGGCAGCGAGCAGCAAGCCCCTGTTGGGAAACCCAGGGCTGAGCACACAAGAACTGGAGAGAGCTCTGTGCACGACCCACGTTAGTGCCTGTGAGTGCCTAAGACACTTACATATCGCCCAGCAGTTGAGTTATTTGTGTGTTTATCAGTCACTGAAGTCTGATTTTGCAGCAAGTGCTCTCAGCAAATGACCACAAGGAGGTCCGAGTTGCTTGGAGAGGCAAACAACTGCTTAACCAAGCCTGTTCAGTCATGGTGTTCCTCCCTATATCTCTGAAAGCTGTAGGGTTTCACCATTGCAGTTTCCTGTAGGAATGGCAAAAAAACACATACTTCAAATTCAGAAGTTAAATTCCTTCCAAAGTGCATTTAGGTGCAAGCAGAAATTCAGTGACGTACACACAGAATCACCAGTTCAGAGAACTGTTCCTTCTGCAGGCCACATAGAGCCACTGTGCACAGGATGGGCTCTGACAAAAGCTGATTTCCATCAGCCCATGAACTCACACTCTTCACATAACCAGTTTTCTTGCAGAACATCCTGCAGACAGTGTGACACAGACTCAGTAGCTACTACTTACATCTGACAGACTTGGCAGGGTGACAGAATGCCTGCCTTGAGCAGGAGCCATCTCACGCAGCCCTTAATGGCAAGTTCCTTGTTTTGCACTGGTGTTCCCTCTTTCAGGCATGAGTGTCTGCTTTACATCCACAGAATGGAACTCTCTCCTGGAATGCACGGGCTTACAATCAGGTTAATCCTTGCACCCCCTCATTGCCCTCACAAGGAGTGGACGGCTACATGCCTCACTCACTCACTTAGGGTTTCAAGCATGCCTTTGGGATGCAGGAACTCGGATTCATCTCTCTTCCTCAGCTTTGAGCAGGAGCTCCAGGTTTGCAAGGCAGCCCGAAGGCTCAGAAACCTGCCCAGTTAGAGCCAGAGCACGAGCATGTCCACCAAGTGACATCTGCTATGCCCCTCCAGGCCTTCACACCGCTCCTCTGTCTCCCAAGCCAGCAGACCTGCTAGAAGAGCTTTTGCTCATGGGTTGTGCTGGGCTTTAGGTTTGGTTGCTGCAATCCCTGCCTAGCTCATAACCAAGCTAAGGGTAACCTTACCTCATTTGCACAGTCTGGCCTAAGGAATCCCATTGTCACAGGATGCCCTCACTGTCTATGGGGGCTCTTCTCACTGCTATTCCACCCCTCCATTCGAGATGCCACTATTTAATACAGACTGCCTGCCGTGTCCTATTGGAAGTGTACTTGGAGATATTTACTCCTAAACTGAGTAAATGTACACAAAGCTTGACAGAGGATGCATCCAGTTAGAGGCTGAGGCGGCCAGCTTTGTAGACTCAAATGCACATTTGTGATGGGCAAAGTAAATAGGTACTTAAATACCTTATTTTCTACGGGATATGCATCTATCAAGAGGTAGGAGGAAAGTCTTACTGTGTCTTTTCCTATTTCAGGTCTCAGAACATCACACAACTTCTGCACAACAGGACAATGAATGTGTCCAGCAACTGCAGTATCAGAAGTCCAGAACTTTATCACCGTGTCTGTCTCTTTGAACTTGCTCTGTATAAGGTCCTTTTCTTTATTGGAGCTCTATTTAATGTCCTTGCCCTCTGGGTGTTATTTTGCAAGATAAAGGAGTGGACAGAAACGAGGGTGTATGTAATCAACTTAGTCTTTGCAGACTGCTTTGCCATCTGCACCTTGCCTTTCAGGGCTTATTTGCTCTGGAATAAGTCAGCCCGGGATGTACTCTGCCAGTTTACAGAGACAACGTATTTCATCAACATGTCAGTGAGTACCTACATAATTACATTTATCTCCACTGACCGATACATTGCCATAAAACACCCCTTGAAAGCCAGGGCCTTCGGGTCTCCATCAAAGGCAGCCCTTCTCTGTGGGCTTCTGTGGGTTTCTGGGATAATCGGTGCCACTGCACAGATTCGGCAGAGCCAGTCCACCCTGTGCTTCCAGAAGGATACCACCGTGCCTGCTGCTCTGAGCCTGCTTTCCATGTTCTTCATTTTTATTCTTCCATTAGCAACCTTGACTTTTTGCTCCACAGAAGCGATCAGGAGCCTTAAGAGATGCCTGAACACCAATTCACCAGAGGAGAAACCAATCCAGAAAGCTGTTCACATTCTTTATGCAAACCTGATTGTGTTTCTAGTCTGTTTTCTGCCAGTCTTCTTTGGGTTACTTGCCAGGTTCGTAACGGATAGCATTGGAGCTATCTGTTTCATGCTCCATGTTATGAAGAACATCTCCCCCATGACAAGGTGTGTTGCCACATCTAACTGCTGCCTGGATAGTGTCTGCCACTACTTTGTGACCAAGGAGTTCCATGAAGCCCTTCTACCCTCCAAAACCAGCAGTGAAAAAACAGATCAACTCCATCCCTTGCAGACACACACTTGCTAAAGGAAAGAGTGGGGTGGAAGGAGGGAGGCAAGAGGGATGAAAAACAGCAACCCCCGCAAAAAAAACATCTCTGCAACATCAGGATAAGACATCTTCAGTGTTACTGGGCTAACTGTCGCTCTTTCTCTCTGGAGAGACCACACAGTCAGAGAATAGCCTGGGTTGGAAAGGGCCCACAAAGCTCATCTAGCCCCCCATCCCAGCCACCAGATCAAGTCACAACATAAACAAGGTGTTGCACAGTGTAGGTGTTAAGAGCCACCAGCGCTGCTGAAGTTTTGAGGCAGAGGAAATGGAACCTTCTACAGTACTTGTAACGATCGTAGGTGCAGGCGTACCTGCTAAAAAGGGGCAACCCTCTCCAAAGGGTCTGATATTAACTTGAATTTTGTCCTTCTGTCCTCAGTGACTTGACTCCAGCTTTGACTATGGTCTTAGATCATTGTATCGCAGTTTCGAGAGGAAGAGCCATGTGGGATGGAAAACAGATGCTAAGGCCACTGTTTCCACCATGCACTTATTGGTACATAACATGCAATTAAACACAGGAAACTGAGCACCCACACAGCAGTACACAAATCCACTTCTGGTGCTGCTATACAGAGGGTCACTTAAAACCAAGAAAAAAAAACATGTACTACAATGCCAAACCTAATACATCTGTGCTGCTCACACCAAACTATACACTGGGAACTTCCTGCCAGCCTGTATCATTTCAAAGCCTGCAGCTATTACCAGGACACAGCTATTGCTGTGCATGGAGTAAAGACAGTGGCCTGAGATTATTGCCCCATTCCTGCCCATTAACATTTGTACCAGCTTGTGGCAACACCCTGGCATTTGTGAGACTAAAACCATTGTGGGTATAAATAAAGCCATTACTGCATGGAAAAACAGAGCCCGGCAAAGCACTGTAGACCCCAGAACAGAATTTTTCGTTCTGCCTATCAGACATAAATCTGGGCAGATCCGATATTCCTGCAGATGGATCCTGGACCACGCATCGATGTACACAGCTGGCTTTCCGACTACAAATCTCCCCTCTAATACCTGTGCTTGCTGACTATGCACCACATATCCTCCAACCCCACAGGGAAGTGACAACAGAGCAGCTCAAAACAGTTAATCCACAAATGGAAATCTTGGGCACTAGAAGGAAGTGCCCCCCAGAGTCAGATGGGAAACATTAGAGAGTTGTTGAAATGCATGTGATAGCTGTATCTCCTTTGGCTTCATGGGCCTTGACTCTGAGCCTCTTCTGACTTGTCAACACCTAAAACATTCTTCCAGGGAATTCAAATCCATATTGTGCTCATTTAAACCTACAGACAACTAAGTTTCTTGGTGACAGCTTACAAACAGTTCCCCTAAAAGTGTCCTGTCACCTTCTAGTGTCTGCAGGTCACACGCTGAAGACACTGGCTGAAGACACCAGCCAAACAACATAGGAAACAACCACTCCCATCACAGAAAACACTCCTCACCCGAACATTAGATCTGACTGCTTTGTGTCAATAGCTTGGCACAGGACGCAGTATGATGGATGCTCAGCAGAGAAACGGATGAAACCATTCAGGTCACTCGGTTGATCATTTCTGTCCCAGTTTTCTTCGATGGGTTATCCAACGCTCTGACATTAATGGTCTTTCACTGCAAGCAGAGCACACGTCACCAACTTAATCACAGCACACACTGCTTGGTCCTCATTCTGCCTTTTAAAGTCTCTTTTCAAAGAGAGCGAAAGAAACCAGACACAAATTGGGCCTGAACTTAAAAATCATCCATTGCTTAAGGCGGTGCGTGAGTGTTGTCACCCTCGTAGCTGTCAGCAAACACACTGCTATTAACTACCCTTGGAAAGCAAAAGGCTTAGGGTCCCTCTTAGCCCGTTCTCCTTTATGGTGTGCTGTCAATGCTCACGACAGGCAACACTTACATGTCCAGGCAAGAGGTGGTCAGCAAGGAAGGCATCTTCTGCTTTCACAAACAGCACAGAGAGCCTTCAAAAATGCTCTTTCCTGTAGGATCCCCTTCTGGGCTTCTGCACCTCATTGGTTACAATGAATGCCTGTCCCAAACAGATGACCACGAAAATGTTCATTCCTTTGTAGAGAGATGAAGGTTGAGCCGTATCAACCTGCTCTCCTACTGTTAACTCAGAAAGCAAACGACTTACTTGTTCTGCAACCCCTGTCACGTTCCTGGTTTCTGCCTGTTGACGTGGGGCACCTTGTCCTATTTCCAGTGAGCTTCCACCAACAAGCAGCCTAAGAAAAGCAAAATCAGTCCCTGGAAATGCAAGAGAAGCATTGAAACCAAGCTCTATGCTGAGTATACTCTAATAACAAGGAATTAATCTCAAAGGCTGGTTTGTAACGCACAGACAGACAATGCAGAATCACTTCTGAAGCTACTTTAAGACAACCTGGAAAGCGGGAAGGGGAAATAAGATTGCCCAAGACAAACTCCCTCTCCCCAGCTGTGGTGGAGAAACAGAGAGGGCTGGAGCTGGTGTATTTTCAAAGGCTCATTTTCATACTGGCCCCATTAGGCATGTTTTGTACACTTAAGGCTTGTCCCAGCCTTTGCCAGTTCTCCCTGTTGTCTGTTGTGGTTGATTATTGTATCTTCTGGGCTCTTAACTTCCTCCTTGTGTCCAAATCACAAAGCTGCCCCAGGTATTAGCTGCAGCACATTCCCTCACCTCTGAAGAGGTCTCCTGGCATGATTCCTGCAGCAGCATTGTTTTCAAAGCTAGCCAAGACCTGCAGATGCACACAGATGCTGCAAGCACTGTCCTAGGGTTTGCTTGCTCAGGATGCTTTCGAGCCTCAGGAACCTGCACCCATGGAGCCATGCTCCCCTTGCAGGGAAAAAACAAGACACCTCAAACCTCCCAGGTCTTTTCTGTCCATGAACAATTGCACCTGGAATATACTTCTGCATTAACTCCTCCAAAACAGGAGGGCAAACAGCAACACTGACCTTAGCGCCAGGGCGATCAAATCACTCCCTAGACTGGACACAGCTCTCCTCTTTATTTCACATGGCTGCTGATCCCATTTCCTGCCACGGCATCGCTGAGCCTGGAACTGTGGCAGAAGCTGTAACGCTGCTGAGACACAAACCAGCTTTCTCAATCCTTGAAAGGCAACATGCAGACCCCTGACTCTGGTTCTTGCTGCAGACCACTAAATGCTACCACCAAGGGCATCATTCAGTGGCAGCTGAAACTAGTAAGAGATGTACTAATGATCGCTCTGATCACTCATGAGAAATGATGCGGAGACAGCTCAGGAATGAAGAAGAGGACAGGTGTCCTTTTGAGGCGTATCTCCAAAAGCATTCTGAGCTGCAAGGATGCTGGCTGCCTTCTCCTGAGCACCACTATAAGGGGAAAGGATAAGAGCTGGGTTTAGGCATCCCTTTTCCATTATCACCTGGTTGTAACAGCTCACGTAACTCCTAGCTGCAGGATCTGAGTCTGGCTCAAAACAGAGGCCCGAGCATTTTCCCCTGCTGTTGAGATTGCTCTGGAACCTCAAAAGGCCCCAGCTCTGCTCCACTTCAGGGCTGCACAGAACATGCCAAAGCACTAGAGTGAAACCGGACCTGAGCTCAACTCGAAGCCAAACAAGGGGGATGGAGGAGGAAGGAAACACAAACTGGGGTTAAATGAAAGGGAGGGAGGAAAGAAACAGGAGTGAGGCAAACTAAGCATGAGTGTCAGTTCTGGTACTTTTGAAATGCCTTCAGCTCCACTGAAATAACTAGTACTCATGTTCGCACTCTGGTCACTTCCGTGGCAGCAGGACAGGAAGCAGGGACTTATTTAAACAAGAAATGTCTTTTTTTCAGTGGAATTCCCATTCAGCTGCAGAGGGCTCAGAAGAACAATTCTCACAGACATGGTGGTGGTGTGAGGGCTGGAGCAGCTCTGCTCTGGAGCCAGACAGAGAGAGAGATGGGCTGGGTCAGCCTGGAGAAGAGAAGGCTCCTGAAGGGGAGACCTTAGAGCAGCTCCAGTGCCTAAAGGGGCTCCAGGAAACCTGGAGAGGGGCTTTGGACAAGGGCCTGTAGGGATAGAACAAGGGGAATGGCTTTAAGCCAGCCGAGGAGAGACTGAGATTAGAAGAAATTCTTCCCTGTGAGGGTGCTGAGGCGCTGGCACAGGGTGCCCAGAGAAGCTGTGGCTGCCCCATCCCTGGCAGTGCTCAAGGCCAGGTTGGACACAGGGGCTTGGAGCAAGCTGCTCTACTGAAAGGTGTCCCTGCCTGAGGCAGGGGGTTGGACCTGGATGAGCTTTAAGGCCCCTCCCAACCCAAACCATTTCAGATCAGGACATTTTTCCATCCCCGGTGATAGGCAGGAAGGTGCTAAGTCCCCAGCTCCCCCTCCCTCTCTGGGGGTGGGCACTCACTGCAGGGGCAGCTCTCCAGCTCACAGGGCAATTCTCCTGTCCTGGGTTCAGCAGTAGCAGTCATTTTTTCTCCTTCTTGGTAGCTGGTGCAGTGCAGTGTTTTGACTTTCAGCTCGGGAACAGAGCTGATAACAAGGATGTTTTGGTTTGGCCAAGGACTTTGTGAGCCTCATGCTCTGCCAGGGAGGAGGGGAAGCCAGGAGGAAGCAGAGACAGGACACCTGACCCAAACTGACCAAAGAGGTATTCCATACCACACGTCATGCCCAGGAGGTAACTGGGAGTTAGCCAGAAGGGCTGGGGGACTGCAGGGTTGGAGGAGGTATCGGTCGGAGCTTGGTCGGGCTTGGGGGGCGAGTTATCGGTCAGCTGGTCCTGAGGTGTTGTATTCTCTTCCCTTGTTATTTCCTTTATCATTATTATCATTGATGGTAGCAGTAGTGATCTGTGTTATACCTTAGTTACTAAACTGTTCTTATCTCAACCCGTGGGAGTTGCATTCTTTTTGATTCTCCTCTCCGACCCTCCGGGAGCAGGGGGAGGGCACAAAAGGGGGGGAAGTGAGTGAACGAATTACCTGACTGGGTTTAAACCACGACATCTCCTTTCGGAGACAGCCTCCTGGGAGGATGCAGCCATTTCATCCTGTTTCAGGGGAGCACCTCTCCATGTGCTATCACTGCAACCGGCCACAAACTTCCCCTTTGTTGGGGGAAGAGAGGGAAACCGATGTGTTTGACTGCTGGAAAAGCTTTGGGGTGTGAGGAGAAAGATCCTGCACACAGAAAAAAGCATCAAATAGCTGTGGGAGGGCCTGGCAACCTGTTCCTATGGGCTCTCCATGGGTCGCAGTGATACAGAGGGTTGACCATTGTACAGGGGGGTTGTACAGGGGGGTAGTACAGGGGGGTTGTACAAGGGGGTTGTACAGGGGGGTTGTACAAGGGGGTTAGAGGAATTTGTTTAAACAAAAGGACTATCTGTTGTAAATGCCTGCTAAGCAGAACAGAGACCTCCGGTCCTGTTAATAAGCAGACGCCTGAATCTACTGATAAAGGGGAGAAGCAGAGGATTTACGGCTGGGACACTGATCAAACTCTATTGATAAAGGGGAGAAGTAGAGGATTTACGGCTGGGACACTGACCAAACTCTAAGGCCACACGTAAAGACTAAAAAAAGATGAAAAGTGCAAGAAGAGGAAGACTCATTTACTTCATCTTGAAGACCCCTACCCAGAGGAGGAAGACTCATTTACTTCATCTTGAGACCCATGCCCATGACCAGAGGGGGCACTGCGCAGGCGCAGAGGACCTTCTGGCTCATTATAATAGGAAGCGGGGATAGGACATGAATATGTATAGGCGTATTGTGCAACCTTATGAATATATATAACTTTAGAGAATAAATGTAGAGGGAAACAACACTGAGGTACGCATGACTTTGAGGAATTATCCCCGTGCGTCTCAGCGCTGAATAAAAAGCATACCTACTTTACAACTTTTAACGAGTTGTGGAGTCAATCCGCGCATCAGCAGCACCCCCCAGTGTCCGTCTCCCCCCCCCCCCCCCCCCATCTCCGTACCTCGAAGGCCAGGGTGGTGGAGGCAGGAGGTAGATGCCGCGTCTGTGCAGCAGCTCCCGGAGGAGGGGGGCGGCGATGCCAGAGCGGGAGGTGCCCGGCCGGATCCCGAGGCGCTGCGAGCCCCGGAAGAAGGGAACGGGACGGAGCAGAGCATCCGCCCGCACCACGCTCGCCAGCGCCATCTTGGGACGAAAAATGGCGACGTCGGAGGCACGGTGGGCCGTTCAAACGTTACACACCCCCCAAATGCTTTATGCGGTAAAAGTGATGGAATTCCCTCTTTTCCATTGCTTCGTGAGGTAAAAGTGACGGAATTCCCTTTTTCCCAGCACATCCTAAGGCAAAAGTGAGGGAATACCCGCTTCTGCCCGAAGGGAGGCGAGCGGAGACGAAGCCTCCCGAAGGGGACGGAGCCGAGCGGAGCCGAAGCTTCCCGAAGGGGGCGGAGCCGAGCGGAGCCGCCGAAGCCTTCCGAAGGGGACGGAGCCGAAGCCTTCCGAAGGGGTCGGAGGGTCAGCGTCAGCCAATTCCTGTCCGCCTCTCCGTTAGCTACAGCCCGCTGCTGAGGGGCCGCTTTCCCGCCTAGAGACCGGCGGCCAATCAGCGGTGTCCTTTCGTGTGAGGGAGCGATGGCGGGAGCCGGGAAGGAAGGAGGAGAAGGCAGCGAGGGCTGAAACGCGGTTTTATTTTCTGTATATGCGCGGTTATGAAGATTAGCGGGGTTTAGGTCGGCGGGGGGAACGTCCAGGAGTTGCTGGGCGAAGGTTTGTTCCGGCTTTGGTGGGCGGGAAGATGGGGGTGATGAGGGAGGAAAGTGGTTTAAATGGGAGAGATGATGGAGAAGGGGGGAGAATGGCTGTTAGGGGGGAGAGATGGTGTGAAGGGGGGGGGATAATGGCAGTTAAATGGGATAGATGATGAGAAAGGGGTGGGTAGTGGGATACGGGATAGAAGAAGGGAGGGGAATGGTGGTGGTGGGTGAAACAAAATGTCGACGGTGGGGAAAAGCAGACGGCGCATAGGGGGACAAGATGAGGAATGGGGTGGTGCAGCACACGGTGGGTGAGGACATGTTCTCCGTCGCCACGTCCCAGACTCCATCCCTCTAATATGGAATATCGGGTGGTGGCCACCAGGTGGTGATGTTGGACACTTGTACTTGCAGGACCAGACTGCTGTTGTGGGCTCCATCGTGGAGCCCCAGCTCCTGCTTCAGCGCCGGCGTCACCCGGTGCTGCTGCACCTCTGTGGGGGTGGAGATGATGAGGAGGATGATGAGGAAGAGCCCGTGGGTCAGGATGAAGATAGATTAACCTTCACCCTGCCGAAACCTCTGCGCATCGAAGGCGGGCACCAGCTCCCTGCGCGGCAGTGGCAGCCCCAAGGTGTGTGGTGCTCAGCAGCGAACCTCCAGCGTTCCTGTCGTCATTGCCATCATCCCGGATTCATCCCGGAGGCGCAGGAAATCTCTCAGTGGGTGATGGCCGGTAGCACCCTGGGGTGCAGCCCAGCAGCAGCCGCCCCACAGTGCCAGTGAGGTCCAGAGGCTGCAGCAGCACCTGAGGCAGCGGCTGCCGGTGCTGATCCCAGCGACATTCCCAGTATTCCTGGCCCTCCATGCCCAGCAGCCCATACTCCCCAGGGGACAGGCGGCCCACCCAACACAGCGAGCCACGTAGGGACCCCGAAGTACCCCCTAGGGCCCCCACAGCCCATAAGTACCCCAACACCAGTTGACTCTTTGATGCACTTTCATTTTTATTTCATTTGATTTGCATTTCATTCAGGTTTATTCAGTTTTATTCTTTTTTTTTTTACTTTTTAATCGCTTTATTGACATTTTATTGACTTTTTTCTTCAGTTTTCTTTCAGTTTTGATTCAGTTTTCTTCTGATTTAGTCACTTTCAGTAACTTTTTTTTCCAGTTAACCCGGAGCAACCCGTGGACATCCCGTAGACCCCAGTAGATCCCCTATAGCGACCTCAGAGACTCCCTGCAGACATCCCATAGGGTCCCAGAGCGACCCATAGACACGCCACAGCAACTCTTAGCACACCGTGGACATGTCACAGTGCCCTACAGTGACCCCCAGGCACCACATAGTGACCTGTAGACACCCAGAGCAACCCTTACAGAGCCCATAGCCACCCGCATATGGCCCCATGACTGCCGTTGTGACTTACGGTGTCGTGATGTCACTAGGACTGGGATGACATCATCATCAACCCCCATGGCACCCCACAGGGCCCCCGCTCCCCACGTGCCCCCATATGTACCCCAGGGTTTTCATGTGCATTCATTTTTATGAAATTTCATTCACTTCTATTTGACATTCATTCAGGCTTATTCACTTCTATTCCTTTGTGTTTACTTTACTTTTGTCGTGGTTTAAACCCAGTCAGGTAATTCGTTCGCTCACTTCCCCCCCTTTCTTGCCCTCCCCCTGCTCTCGGAGGGACGGAGAGGAGAATCAAAAGAATGCAACTCCCACGGGTTGAGATAAGAACAGTTTAGTAACTAAGGTATAACACAGATCACTACTGCTACCACCAATGATAATAATGATAAAGGAAATAACAAGGGAAGAGAATACAACACCTCACCACCCGCTGACCGATAACTCGCCCCCCAAGCCCGACCAAGCTCCGACCGATACCTCCTCCAACCCTGCAGTCTCCCAGCCCTTCCGGCTAACTCCCAGTTACATCCTGGGCATGACGTGCTGTGGTATGGAATACCTCTTTGGTCAGTTTGGGTCAGGTGTCCTGTCTCTGCTTCCTCCTGGCTTCCCCTCCCCCCTGGCAGAGCATGAGGCTCACAAAGTCCTTGGCCAAACCAAAACATCGCTATCAGCTCTGCTCCCAAGCCGAAAGTCAAAACACAGCACTGCATCAGCTACCAAGAAGGGGAAAAATGACTGCTACTGCTGAACCCAGGACAACTTTTTATAATCACTTTATTCACTTTGCTTTTTACTGACTTTATGCAGTTTTAGTCAGCTTTATTTGCTGTGTGTTCATTTTTGTTCTCCAGATTTATTTACTTTGTAGTCCTTTTTAGTAACTCGGTGTTGGGTTTTGGGTGTTTTTTTTTTTTTAGATGCCCCATAGCGCCACAGAGAAACCCATGGACGCTGCATAGAGCCCCATACACCCTATAGGCATCCCATGGGCATGTATGGCAACCAATAGACACCCAACAGCAATCCATGGACCCTTCACAGAGACCCATATGGACCTTGTGACCCAGGGATGCCTGAAACAACCCCCAGTGACACAAAGAGACCCCAGAGTGACCCCCCCCACTGCCCCATGGCTGCCTGTAGCACCCCATGGGCAGCCTCCACTTCCCCGTGATGTCCTATAGACCCACAACTCACGACCCATAAAGTTTTTTATTCTCTTTTGTTCTTTTTTTCCCCCCTTTTCATAAGGTGTAATCACTTTTACTCACTTTTCTTTGAATTTCTTCAGTTTAATTCACTTTGTATTTAGTTTTTAGTCACTTTTTGCTGACTTTTATACAAGTTGTATTCAGGTTGCTTGCCTTTTTATTCTGTTTTTAGTGATATGATTGGTCTGGGCTGGATATGGGGCCGGGGGGGGGGAGAATGCAAGTCCTGGAGGTGTTGTCTGTGGTGTGGGAGGTGTGGGGTTAATAAAGGCCTCGGGGTGTTGTCTGTGCTGTGGGGGAGCTGTGGGAGGTGTGGGGTTAATAAAGGCCTGGAAGTGTTGTCTGTGCTGTGGGGGAGCTGTGGGAGGTGTGGGGTTAATAAAGGCCTCCTCCAGAAAAAAAAAAAAAGATTAAAAAATATTTAAAATAATGGTCTAAGTAAACAAAATAATGACTTCAGATGAGCAGTCAATGACCCTAATTAATTAAGCAAAATAATGCTAATTGCCTAAAATTTTTTTATTAAAAAAAAAAATACTTTTTAGGTTTTTCCTGCCATGCCTGCAAGACCAGGATAATTTTTTTTTTCCTGAAAAAAACTAATTAGCTCAAAAATTCTGTTACTCAGTTAAGCAAACTGATAAAATGATTAAGCTCATTAATTCACCTCATCCATCCATTAAATGACCTATTTATTATGCTAATTAGCTTTTTTTGTTTGTTTTTTCGGCTCACCCCCCTCCCCCCAAAAGGTTAATTAGAATAAAAATCTATTTAAAATAATCAACTAAGGAAACAAAATAGTACAATGTCAATGAACCTAATTAATATATTAAGCAAAATAATTATAATTGTAAAAAAATAGTTTTAATTTCTTTTTTTTTTTTTTCCGTTTTTTGCTGGTGTGCCCGCAGGACCAGGAAAATCTTTTTTTTTCTTGAGAAAAATCTTGTTAGCTCAAAATAATTCTGTTATTTAATTGGTTAAGCAAACAAATTAAATGAATAACTTGATTAGTAAAGCTCATTATCAGTTCACCTAATTAAGCCAATGAATGAGCTACTGATTATGCTAATTAGCCAAAATCTTTTGTTTTCACCTACATTCTTTTGTTTCTTGGTCACGCCCCCAGCCCAAGCCCCTCCCCCAGCCCCCTCTGCTCGGCCCTGCCCACGCAGCCCAAACTCCTGCCCCCAAATCACTGATTGCATAAACAATTCAATTAAAATAATCACTGAAGAGAACAAAACACTCAGTAGTCACTGACCCTCAGTAATGAATGCAGCAAAATGATGATGCCCCTTACCTAAAAAGCGTTTTCCCACTTTAAAAGTTTTCGTTTTTTCCCAACGTACACACACACAGGAGCAGGAAACGTTTTTTTCACTGAGAAAATTTATTCTTTCAGCAAAATTAATGAATTGCATAAAAAGCGGGTGGGGGCTGTGCTTGTGACGTGTCCACGGGGTGTGGGTAGGGAGAGAGTAGGGTGAATGGGAGGGGGGGTGTCGGGGTGTGTGTGAGTTTATTTGAGTGGGGGTGGGGGTGTGCATGTGTGTGTATAGGGGGGTCTGTGAGTGGGGATGTGTGTGCGTGCATGTTTGTGTGTGTGAGTGGGGTGTGTGAGCAGGGTATGTGTGTGTCGGGGTGCAAGTGTGTGTGGGGGGATGTTTGTGTGGGTGTTTGTATGGGACATGTGAGTGGTGGTGTGCACGCGTGTGTGTGGGGGGTGACTGAGTGGGGAGGTGTGTGTGACGGGGGGGTGTATGTAGAGGGCGTTTGTGTGTTTGGGGGGTGAGTGTGGGGTGTGTGTCAGGTGGTGTGTCTGGGGGGATGTGTGTGGGGGGGTTTCTTTGCATGTGTGGTGTAGAAGGCTGTGTGCTTGGGGCTGTGTCTGGGGGGGGGTGTGGAGGAGGTTGTGTCTGGCTGGTGTGCATGTTTGTGTCTATGGGGGGTGTGTTAGTTTGTAGGGGGTGCGTCTGCTTGTGGGTGAGTATGGGGTGTGTGTCGGGGTGTGTCTGACTGGGGGATGTGTGTAGGGGGGTGAGGGGTGGGGGTGTGTGTCTGGGGGGTGGTGTGCGTGTTCGTGTGTGGAGGGGGGTGTGTGTGTGTGGGGCTGTGTCTGGGGGTGTTGTGCAGAAGGTTGTGTCTGAGTGGTGTGTTCACGTTTCTGTCTATGGGGGGGGGTGTGTTTGGGGAGACATGTTGGAGTGGGGTGTGTGTGTGCGCGTTTGGGGGTGTGGGGTGTTTGAGTGAATGCGTGTGTGGGGTGGTGTGTGTGTTCGGGGAATGCCTCAGGGGGTTGTGTCCGGGGGTGTGCATGCGTGGAGGGGTGTGAGTGGGGGCTGTGTGTGAGGCTGTGCCGGGGGGGTTGAGCGGAGGGGGGGAGTGGGCTGTGCATGTTTGTGTCTATGGGGTGTGTCTAGGGGTGGGGGGGGTGTTGGGGGGGGTTGTCTGTGGGGGAGGTGTGTGTGGGCATGGAAGAGTGTGTGTCGGGATGCATGTGAGGGGTGTGTGGAAGTGCGTGTGTGCATGCATGTATGGGGCATGTGTGAGTGGGAGTTGTGTGTACGTGTTCTTGTGTATGGAGAGTGTGTGTGGGGGCGTCTGTGTTTCGGGTGGGTGTGGGTGTGTTGGTGGGGCAGGTGGGAGGAGTGTGTAAGAGGGGCTGCGTGGGTGCGGGGTGTTAGTGAGTGGGGGGGTGGGCGGGTGGGAATTGTTTATGGGGGGGTGTGTGACAGGGCTGTGTGCGTGTGCAGTTTGTGTGGAGTGTGACTGGGGGGTTGTGCGGATTGTGTATGTGATGGGGGGGTGTGTGCATGTTCGTGTGAGTAGGGGGTGTGTTTGTGTGGGGGGTCTGAATGCATATTTGTGTGTATGTGAGTGGCTGTTCGCGTGTATGGCATGTGAGGATGTGCATGTGGGAGTATGCATGGGTGGGGTGTGTGTAGCAGGGGTCTGCATGTGGAGTTTGTATGGTATGTGGGGGGGGCGGGACTATGGGGGAGTGTTTGTGTGCAGAGGGATGTGTGTGGGGCAGTGTGTGCGTGGAGGGTGTGTGCGTGTATTTGCGTGAGTGGGCGGTGTGCATGTATGGTCTGGGGATGTGTTTGCATGTGCAGGGGGTGGTGTGCGTGTAAGGGTGTGAGTGCGGGGGGGTTTGTGGGAATTGTGAGTGGGGGTGCGTGTGTGTGGGGATGAAGGGGGTGTCTGGGGAGGGTGCGTGTGGGGGATGTGTGAGCATGTTTGTGTGTATGTGCAGCTGTGCGGGGGGGGGTGTTTGTGGTGAGTGGCAGGTGGCGTTCGTGTGGAGTGGATGTGCCTATGTTAGTGTGTGTTTGGGGGTGTGTGTGACTCGGGGCATCTTCGTGAAGGGGGAGTCTTGTGTGGGGAGGGGGGTGTGGTTGTGTGTTGAGTGGGGGGGGAATGTGTCCATTTGTGTGAGTGGGGGATGTCTCTAGGGGGGTTGTGTGTGGGGCTGTGCAAGGGGGGTGTCTGGGTTGTGCATGTTTCTGTCGGGTGTGCGTGGGTGGGAGGTGCGTGCGCTTGTGTGCATGGAAGTGTGTGTGTGGGGGGTGTTTGTGTGGGGGTGCATGCGTGTATGGGGCATGTGTGAGTGGGGGCTGTGTGTTAAGGGGGTGTGCGTGTTTGGGGGGTGGGGTGTGTGGGGGCGCGTGTGCATGTTTGTGTGTATGTGGGGTTGGGGGGTGTTTCTAGGGGTTGTGTGTCTGAGGGCTGTGTGAGTGGGGGGGGCGCCTCTGTTTCGGAGGGGGTGTGTGTGCATGTGTGTGTGTGGGGTGTTTCTTGGCGGGGTGTTTGTGTAGGAGGTGGGGTCGTGAGTTGGGGGGTGTTTGTGGGTGTTGTGAGAGTGGGGCAGTGCGCGTGTTTGTGAGTGGGGATTGTGCATTTGGGGGTTGTTTGTAGGGGGTGTGTGTGCGTTTGTGTGTGGAGGGGTGTGAGAAAATGGTGTGCGTGGGTGAGATGTGTGGCAGGGGTGTGGGTGTGCAGTTTGTGTGCGATTGGTGTGTGGGGGTGTTTCTCGGGGTGTGTGAGTTAGGGGGCTGGTTTTGGAGATTGTGTGATTGGGGTGTGTGTGTGCGTTTGTGGTGGGTGCATCTGCTTGTGTGTGCATGGGGGGTGTGCGTGTGTGGAGAGATGGGGTGGGGTGTACGCTTGTGGGGGGTGCGTGTGAGTGTGTGTGTTTGTGGGGGTTGTGTGAGTGGGGGGTGTGTGTGTATTGTGGTAAAAGGGGGTGTGCATGGGGCTGTGTCTGGGGGGTGGTCTGAGTTGAGTGTGCATGTTTCTGCCTGGGGGGTGTGCGTGGCAGGGGTGTAGGGGTGTGAGTAAGGGGATGTGTCTGTTTACAGGGTGTGCGTGGGAAGTGTGTGTGTGGGGGTGTGTGTTTGTATGCGGGTGCATGCGTGAGTGCATGCGTATGGAGCATGTCAGTGGAGGCTGTGTGTTCAGGGGGCGTGCGTGTGGGGTGTGGGTGCATGTTTGTATGTGGGGTAGGGGGGCGTGTTTGTAGGGGTTCTGTGAGGGCTGTGTGAGTGGGGAGGCATCTGTTTCGGGGGGGTGTTTGTGGGTGTTGTGAGAGTGGGGCAGTGTGTGGGGGCATCTCTGTGGGGGGATGCATGTTAGTCGGGGTTGTGCATTTGAGGGTGGTTGTAGGGGTGTGTGTGTGCGTGCTTGTGTGTGGAGGGGTGTGAGGAAAAGGTGCGTAGGCGAGGTGTGTGTGGCAGGGGCGTGGGTGTGTGGAGTTTGTGTGCGTATGGTGTGTAGGGGGGTGTTGGTGGGGGTGTGTGTAGGGGGTTGTGTCTGGCATTTTTGTGTGTATTTGAGCGGGGGTGTGTGCTTGTGGGGTGTGTGTACAAGTGTATGGTGTGTGGGGGTGTTTGGGTGTGTAGTGCGTTTGCATGTGGAGTGTGTGTATATGTATTTGTGTGAGTGGGGTGTGTGCGTGTGTGGGGAGTGTGAGTGGAAAGCATGTGCTCGGGGTGTGTATGTGTGGGGGGGTGTTTGTGCAGGTTGTGTGTGTGTGCGTGCATATGTGCATGGTGATGAATGGGGGCGTGCATGTGCGGGGCATGTGTGAGCATGTTTGTATGTGGGGGTGTTCATGTGTGTGGGGTGAGTCGGGGTTGGTGTTTGTGTGGAGGAGTGCAAGTGGGGGGGTGTGTGGGGGGGAGAATGTGCATATGAGTGGGGGGGGTGTGTGTGAGGGGGGTGTTTGGGGGTGTGTGCGAGAAGGGGCTTCTTTGTGAAGAGTGTGTGTGGGGAGGTGGGGGTGCATGAGTAGGGGGGCCTTGGGAGGGGTGTGTGCATGCACGCGTGTGTGTGGAGGTGGGTGTGTGAGTGTGGGGGTGCGTGCGGGGGTCGTGTGCGGGCTGCTGTTAGCCTATATAGGGGTGTGTGGGGGGGGTTCCTTTGGAGTAGGGGGGGTGCATGCGCATGGGGTCTCAGCTTGGGGCAGGATGGCCGATGGTGCTGGGTGGGATGGGGAGGTGTGGCTTGGTTAGGGGCGTGGCCAGGGTCTGGGCGGGGCTAGTAAAAGGCCGTGGGTGTGTCCATAGTAAGGGCGTGGCCACGGTCAGCGATACCAAGGCATATAAGTGGGGCTAGTATGCGGCTGGGGGCGTGGCCAGGGTGGGGGTCACCAGCCCCTTGGGCTGGGGTTTGCATGGTCACATGAGAGGGTGGGCGGAACCTACCTGCAGCTGAGGCTGGCGTCACCGCAGGGGGCGTGCCATTGGCTGCTCCTAGGTCTGAGGTGGAACACCCCCCGGACACACCCCCCCCCCCCCCCCCCCCGAACCCAACCCCAAGACCGCAGCAGTCCACACCCCACACAGGCTTTAGACCTGCGCCCCCTGTGTTGACCACACCTCCACCCCTCACCACGGCCACGCCCAGCCTGGAGCACACCTGCACCAGAATCCACACCCCTTCTCCCACCTCCATCCACCCCAACAGAGGCCTCATCCCCTCTTGCCCCCCCCAACCCTGCACAATCCCCCATTAGCCCCGCCCACATCAAAGACCACACGGTTAGGACTTTATTAACCCCAGAACCAGCCCACCGTCATCATCATGTCATCGTGATGTGATGACCATAGGGGCCGTAGGAGTCTCTAGCAACTGCTGCGTACCCCTGCTGCGGGGTTAGAGGGGCTGGGGGGCTCTATAACTTCCTCTAGGTCCGTAAGGGCATTTAAACCCCAAGAATGTTACTAAAGGTAGATGAAAAGCAAAGACAGTAGAAGAAAAAAGATTAGTAAGAAATCAAATAAATAAAACTGAGTAAAGACAACAAAAAAGAATAACGTGATTACAAAGCAAATAAAAAGGAATAAAAGTGAACAAGACTGAACAAATTGCAAATAACAGTGAAAGAAAGTTCATTAAGAAAAAAGTGAATGTCAATCAAAAAAATCGTTCCTGAGGTACTTAAGGGGCACAACGGGGCAGTAAAGGGCCTATGCGGTACCACAGTGGCTGATGATGGTGTCCTTGCAGTCCTGGTGATGTCAGAACACCTGTCTGGGGGTCACTACGGTGTGTCCATGGTTTGCTCACATTTGCTCTGGAGTGTCCATGGGACTCTCTGGGCTCCTATAGGATGTCTACAGGGAATCTCCAAGGCTGGGGGGTCCGTACAGGATCTACTGCAGTCTATGGGGCTCTATGGGGCATCCAGGGATTGCTCTGCGCTGGTATGGGATATCCTAAAAAGGAAAAAAAAGTTAATGTAAGTGACTAAATCCAATTTAAAGATAACTGAAAAACACTTTGGGGCACTTAGGGACCTTCCATGGGGCTTCCTACAGGGGACCATGTCACCGATGATGTCATCACCGTCCAGGTGAAATTACGACACTTTTGGTCAATAAAAGCCATGGGGCGTGTGTTATGCATCTATAAGGAACTATGGGGCAGTGGGGAGGGGGCCTGTGGGGTGCTAGGTGGCAGTGCAGAGTGTCTGCACGGCTCTATGTATTGTCATGGGGCCATGGGTGGGTCAATAGGTATGAAGCAGTTGCAGTAGATTTCTGTGGGGTGTTTATGGGGGTCGTGGCTCACTATGGGGCTTTCAGAGCTCCCTATAGGGTGGTTGTGAAGTATCAATAGGTCGCATATGTCTCTATTGAACTGGACTGCAGTTAAAACAGGAATAAAGCTGAAAAGGGAATAAACATCAATGAAAATCAACCTGAATAAAACTCAATAAAAGTGAAATAAACGTGAATTAAAAAGAATCAAACGGAATGAACCTGAATAAATCTCCAAGAAAAGTGACTAGAAGTAAACTGAAGACCACCCGAAGTAACTAAAAAGCAAATAAATCTGAATAAAACCACATAAAAGTGAATTAAAAGCAAATCAAAGGAAAGTACATGTGAGTTCCAAAGTGAATAAAGGTGAATAAAAAGCCTGAAGAAACCTGCATAAAGTTTGTGAACAAAAGCTGTGGCCTTGCCAAAAGTACACAACCTACTGAGGACGCAGAAAAACTCCAGAATCTTTAAAAAAGACCCACGTCAGTCGCTGTGGGTCTCTATGGGATGTCTATAGGCTGTCTATCAGGCTGAGGGGGGCCCTACTGGGGAACTGAGGGGCCAGTCTATGGGGCTATACAGGTTTTCTTTGAATGTCCGTGGCGTGCTGAGGATGGCTATGGGGTGTCTATGAACATAAAAGAAAAACCAAAAGCAAGCAAACCTGAGTAAAATCCGGTTAAAAGTGAATGAGAGTGAAAAAGAAAAAATGAATGAAAGAAAGGGAATAAAAAAAAATCAGGTGGTGCTGGGGTACTTCTGGGTTGCGGAGGAGAGCAGCTCGGGCCCTAGGGGGCACTTGGGGGCCCTACAAGACACTATATCTCATTGGTGATGCTGATGATGTCATCATGGTGCTGGTGACATCATGACGCCAGGAGTCAATAAAAGCTGAGGGACACGTGTTGTGGGTCTATAGGGCACTATGGGGCTGGTGTTGGGGTGTCTACCGGTCGCTGTAGGGTACCCATTGGATGTCACTGGGGCACCATGAGGCAGTGTGGGGGTCACTGTGGGTCTCACCTCTGCGGGGGGCTCAGTTCGATCCTAAGGCTGGGCCTGGTGCAGTCGCTCCAGCTCGATTAAACTGGACTGCAGTTAAATGAAACAGGAATCAAGCTGAAAAGTGAATAAACACCAATGAGAGTCAATAAACACCAATGAGAGTCAATAAACACCAATGAGAGTCAATAAAAGTGAATTAAATGTCAATGAAAAAGAACAAAAGGGAATAAGCCTGAATAAATCTCCAAGAAAAGCGAATAGAAGTGAACTGAAGACCACTCAAAGTAACTAAAAAGCAAATAAATCTGAATAAAACTGCATAAAGGTGAATTAAAAGTGAATCAAAAGCTAACACACATGAGTTCAAAGCTAAATACAAGTGAATAAAAAGCCTGAATAAAGCTGTGGAGAAAAGCTGTGTGGTGCTAGGGAGAGATTCTTCATTAGGGACTGTATTGACAGGACAAGGAGTAACAGGTTAAAACTTAAATGGGGGAAGTTTAGATTGGATATAAGGAAGAAATTCTTTCCTGTTTGGGTGGTGAGGCACACTGGAATGGGTTGCCCAGGGAGGTTGTGAATGCTCCATCCCTGGCGGTGTTCAAGGCCAGGTTGGACAAAGCCTTGGGTGACATGGTTTAGTGGGAGGTGTCCCTGCCCACGGCAGGGGGGTTGGAACCGGATGATCTTAAGGTCCTTTCCAACCCAAACTATTCCATGATTCTATTCTATTTCACTTTATCCAAACAAAGCTTTAAACTTCACTCTGACACACGAGCTGTTATCAAAAGCAGGTTTTCCCAACAAAGCTGAATAAAGAGTGATTAAAAGTAAATAGAACAGAACAAAAAACTGAGAAAAATTGAGCAAAAGTGAACATGCCTCAATAAAAAGTAAAAAAATACAAACAGAAGTGATTAATAACTGGAAAACACAGAAACAAAACCTGGGAAGTGTGACTAAAAAGGGAATATAAACTGAATAAAAAGGGAAAAAGTTTAAAGTGGCTAAAAGTCAGTATTAAGTGAATATAACTCAATAAAAAACTGAGTAAGGGAATAAAAGTCAGCAAAAGTGTCAAAACCGCGACTAAAACTCAAAGAAATTTATACAATTGTATATAAACATGAAATAAGTAAAATGTGGTTAAATGCACTGATGATCCCGAAGTCACCTAGTTCCTTCCCCCCCCCCCTCCCGCCGCTCCTACAGCCGCTGCCGCTCCGGCCGCCCTCCTCCCTTGCCGCTCCTGCTACCACAGCTCCGGCAACCGCCGCCGCTGAGCGACACCCCCCCCCTCCCCCCCACCTCGGCTACTCCCGCCGCTCTTTTACTCCCTCGCCACGGCCGCCGCAACTGCCCCTTCCGGCGCTGCCACCGGCCCTTCCCCACCGTTCCTGCCGCCGCCTCCCGAAACTCCCCCGCGCCGCTCCCGCCCCTACAGGCTTCCCAGCGCCGCTCCCGCCCCGCCTTTTACTACCTCGTCCGTCGCCGCCGCTGCCGCCGTTTCCCACACCCCTGCCACTGCTGACGAAAAAATGGCTGCCCCCCCCCCCCCCCTTTTATAACCTCGCCCTCTCCCGCCTCCCAGCCAATCACGGCGCCGTCCGCCTCACAGCGAGGGCGGGACCTGGAGACGGAGGGTCACCGTCGTCCAATCCCTGGACGCCTCTCCCTTAGCGACAGCGCGCACCTGAGGGGACGCTTTCTCGCCTAGCGACCGGCGGCCAATTAGCGGTGTCCCTCGGTGTGAGGGAGCGACGGCGACAGTCAGGGATGAAGGAGAAGAGGGCGGCGGCGGAGGGACCAGAACTGGTGCGCGACCACATGCCTCCCATTACCCCCTATTACCCCCCCATTGCCCCACCATTTCCCCACTGCCCTGTATTAGAACCACAGAATCACAGAAGAGTTAGGGTTGGAAAGCACCTTAGGCTCATGCACTTTCAAGCACCCTCCCATGGGCAGAGCCAGAATTTTTACTGCACGGCTTGGCACAGCACAGCATGAATCGGCACGGTACAAATGGGGTACACATGGGCAAGAATACATAAGAAATAGCCAAAACTGGCTTAAAACTGGCGGGAAATAGGCAAAAATAGAAGTGGTGATAATTTTCTTAAAAATAACAAAAAAAAGACTTAAAATGGGTTAGAAATGGACAAAATAGGGTTAAGAATGGCCAAAAATGGTTTGAACCAAGTTAGGAAAGCGCAAAAATGGGTCAGAAATGGCAAGAAATTGCTAAGAACAGGATGAAAAGGGTTTGGAAATGAGCAAAACATCCTAAAAAGACTTAGAACTTGCTAAAAAAGGGTTAGAAATAGGTCAAGCCATTTTAGAAACAGCTGAGAAAACCTTAAAACAGGTTAGAAATAGCAAGGAACTGTTCAAAAATAGCCAAAAAACACTTAAAAAAGGTAAAAAGTGGGCAAAAGTAAGATACAAGTGGCCATCAATTGTTTAAAATTGGCAAACAAGACTTAAAATGGGTTAGCAATGGGAAAAAAGGGTTAGAAACAGCCAAAAGAGTCTTAAAACTGGTAAGAAAAGGGAGAAAATAAGATAGGAATGACCAGCAATTGTTTAGAAATAGCCAGAAAAGACTTGAAATATATTAGAAAGGGCCAAAAATGGCTTAAACCAAGTTGGGAAAGGCAAAAAGGGGTTAGAAACGGCAAGAAATTGGTAAGAACAGGACAAAACAGCTTTGGAAATGGCCAAAAGGCTTAAAAAGACTTAGAATTGGGCAAAAAAAACATAATTAATAGCTCAAGGCAGTTTAGAAATAGCTAAGAAAACCTTAAAACAGGCTAGAAATGGCACAGAACAGTTCAGAAATAGCCCAAAATGGCTTAAGCCTGGTAAGAAGATAGGAATGACCAACAATTGTTTAGAAAGAGCACAAAGGAGATAAAATGGGTTAGAAATGGATAAAAATGTTTCAAAGGTAAGCAGGATAGGGCAACAAAGGATTAGAAGTGGCAAGAACTGGACGGAAATGGTTTGGGAATGGCCAAAGTGGCTTAAAAAGACTTAGAATTGGGCAAAAAAACAGTTAGAAATAGGCCAAGGCAGTTTAGAAAGAGCTAAGCAAAGCTTAAAAGAGGCTAGAAGTGGCAAGGAACTGTTCAGAAATAGCCAAAAAAAGACTTAAAAAGGGTAAGAAGCGATCAAAAGTAAGATATAAGTGGCCATCAACTGTTTAGAAATAGCAAAATAAAAAGACATAAAATGGGTTCGAAATTCCCAATTTTTATCAATAGCAAAAAGAGGCTTAAAACCGGTAAGAAAAGGGCAAATATGAAATAGAAATGTCCATGAGTTGTTTAGAAATAGCCAAAAAAACCCCTTGAAATTGGTTAGAAATGGGCAAAAAAGGGTTAGAAATGGCCAAAAATGGGTTAAACCAAGTTAGGAAAAGGCAAAAATGGGTTAGAAATAGCAAGAAATTGCTACAGAGCAAGCAGATTGCTAGTAACACCAGCCTTTTTCACTCTCATCACTACTGCGACCGCATTATGGCCCCTTACACAGACACTGGCAGCCTTGCAGAAAAAGCATAAAGAGAATTGTGCTTCCTTCTGTGAGCAGCATATGCAGAGGAGGAGATTTACCAAGGCAGAAACTGGAGCAAGACAGCGACTGAACCTCCTGAATATCTATTAACAGATACCAAGTTGAAAGTGCACTTACTCACTGCGACCCACGTTTGCCTCGGCTGCAGGTACACTCTGAAGTCTCTCTGGAATCCAGCATCAGAAACAGTGAGGTCAGACCCAAGGTATTCCTTCGAGATGCTCGTAACAATGCCACACGCCTGTTAAGAAACAGTCAAGCTCCAATGAGTGCTTCTGAAGAGTGCAAAGACCATGCTGGGGTTGTTTGAAACCTTGACGAGTGAAGCGTTTTGCCCTCAGCACGTCAGGTAAGCGAAACCCAAACACGCATTACTGCCAGACTAGTCAGCTACAACATCACATCTATAGAGAAGCAAGATCGGTACAAGTGCATGCGGACTAAGCACACCGTGATTGGATAGTTCAGGGTGCTACATGTGGTGCCAAGTTTCAGCACAGCTGGATTCTTACTAAATTTCGCTGCCCTTTAAGTCCTTCTCCCTTAACTGGGTCTAAACCCAGGCACTAGTTCTCCCAACTACAGCATCTAACTCATGTAATCACTTACTTTCCGTGCCCCAAATTAAGCAGTACCTAACTCAGCACGTAACTCATTAAGCACGTAACTCAGGAGCCTTAAGAACTGGTTTGAGACACTCCCCTCTACTGCTGTGGAGTACTTAAGTCCTAAAGGATACTTGCCACAATACCACAACCACATGGAAGCATTCCATCACCTCCTGATACATAGAGACCTTGCGAGGACTGTTAACACCAGGCTTGCACAACTGCTTCCCTACCTTTGTAGAACCTATGAAACTAAGCCGCTGCAAACTGCTGCTGTAGTTAAAACAGTAAGTTGGGGTACCATGTGCCTACCAGAGAGTTCTGAAATTGAACCCTAAAAAGACATAAGTAAAGCAAGAAGAGGAAGGGGCCTGCTGGACACCTGCACAGACAGCACACGGCCAGGAGCCGGTCCACATAGGCAAGGGCAAAAACGGGTTAGAAATGGCAAGAGATTGGTAAGAACAGGACAAAAAAGGTTTGGAAAAGGCCAAAACGGCTTAAAAAAAGTTAGAATTGGGCAAAAAAAGAGTTAGAAATAGGCCAAGCCAGTTTAGAAAGAGCTAAGAAAAGCTTAAAACAGGCTAGAAATGGCAAGGAACTGTTCAGAAATACAGCAAAGTGGCTTAACACTAATAAGAACTGGACAAAAATAAGATCGAACAGGCCATCTATTGTTTAGAAATAGCCAAAAAAAAAAAGACTTAAAACGGGTTAGCAATGGGAAAAATGGGTTTGAAACAGCCAAAAGAGTCTTAAAACTGGTAAGAAATGGGCAAAAATAAGATAGGACTGACCAGCAATTGTTCAGAAATAGCCAAAAGACTTCAAATGGGTAGAAAGGGACAAAAATGGTTTAAACCAAGTCGGGAAAGGGCAAAAAGGGGTTAGAAATGGCAAGAGATTGGTAAGAACAGGACAAAAATGGTATAAAATTGGCCATAAAGGCTGAAAAAGACTTAGAATTGAGCAAAAGGGGTTGGAAATAGGCCAAGCCAGTTTAGAAATAGGTAAGAGAAGCTGAAAACAGGCTAGAAATGGCATGGAACTGCTCAGAAATAGCCCAGAATGGCTTAAGCCTGGCAAGAAATAGGCCAAAATAAGATAGGAATGATCAGCAATTGTTTAGAAATAGCACAACCGAGATAAAATGGGTTAGAAAGGGATACATATGTTTCAAAGGTAGTCAGGAGAGGGCAAAAATGGGTTAGAAGTGGCAAGAACTGGACGGAAATGGTTTGGGAATGGCCAAAGTGGCTTAAAAAGACTTAGAACTGGGCAAAAAAAGGGTTGGAAATAGCTCAAGCCAGTTTAGAAATAGCTAAGAAAAATCTTAAAATGGGCTAGAAATGGCAAGGAACTGTTCAGAAATACAGCAAAATGGCTTACCACTAATCAGAAACAGGCAAAAGAAGATAGAAAGGACAATCAATTGTTTAAAAACAGCCAAAAAAAAAGACTTAAAACGGGTTAGCAATGGGAAAAATGGGTTTGAAACAGCCAAAAGAGTCTTAAAACTGGTAAGAAATGGGCAAAAATAAGATAGGACTGACCAGCAATTGTTCAGAAATAGCCAAAAGACTTCAAATGGGTAGAAAGGGACAAAAATGGTTTAAACCAAGTTGGGAAAGGGCAAAAAGGGGTTAGAAACGGCAAGAGATTGGTAAGAACAGGACAAAAATGGTATAAAATTGGCCATAAAGGCTGAAAAAGACTTAGAATTGAGCAAAAGGGGTTGGAAATAGGCCAAGCCAGTTTAGAAATAGGTAAGAGAAGCTGAAAACAGGCTAGAAATGGCATGGAACTGTTCAGAAATAGCCCAGAATGGCTTAAGCCTGGCAAGAAATAGGCCAAAATAAGATAGGAATGATCAGCAATTGTTTAGAAATAGCACAACCGAGATAAAATGGGTTAGAAAGGGATACATATGTTTCAAAGGTAGTCAGGAGAGGGCAAAAATGGGTTAGAAGTGGCAAGAACTGGACGGAAATGGTTTGGGAATGGCCAAAAGGGCTTAAAAAGACTTCGAATTGGGCAAAAAAGGGTTAGAAGCAGGCCACGCCAGTTTAGAAAGAGCTAAGAAAAGCTTAAAACAGGCTGGAAATGGCAAGGAACTGTTCAGAAATACAGCAAAGTGGCTTACAACTAATAAGAACTGGACAAAAAGAAGATCGAACAGGCCATCTATTGTTTAGAAATAGCCAAAAAAAAAAAAAGACTTAAAATGGGTTATCAATGGGAAAAAATGGGTTAAAAACAGCCAAAAGAGTCTTAAAATCGGTAAGAAATGGGAGAAAATAAGATAGGAATGACCAGCAATTGTTCAGAAATAGCCAAAAGACTTCAAATGGGTAGAAAGGGCCAAAAATGGTTTAAACCAAGTCGGGAAAGGGCAAAAAGGGGTTAGAAATGGCAAGAGATTGGTAAGAACAGGACAAAAATGGTATAAAATTGGCCATAAAGGCTGAAAAAGACTTAGAATTGAGCAAAAGGGGTTGGAAATAGGCCAAGCCAGTTTAGAAATAGGTAAGAGAAGCTGAAAACAGGCTAGAAATAGGCCAAAATAAGATAGGAATGATCAGCAATTGTTTAGAAATACCACAACCGAGATAAAATGGGTTAGAAAGGGATACAAATGTTTCAAAGGTAGTCAGGAGAGGGCAAAAATGGGTTAGAAGTGGCAAGCACTGGACGGAAATGGTTTGGGAATGGCCAAAGTGGCTTAAAAAGACTTAGAACTGGGCAAAAAAAGGGTTGGAAATAGCTCAAGCCAGTTTAGAAATAGCTAAGAAAAATCTTAAAATGGGCTAGAAATGGCAAGGAACTGTGCAGAAATACAGCAAAATGGCTTACAACTAATCAGAAACAGGCAAAAGAAGATAGAAAGGACAATCAATTGTTTAAAAACAGCCAAAAAAAAAAGACTTAAAATAGGTTAGCAATGGGAAAAATGGGTTTGAAACAGCCAAAAGAGTCTTAAAACTGGTAAGAAATGGGCAAAAATAAGATAGGACTGACCAGCAATTGTTCAGAAATAGCCAAAAGACTTCAAATGGGTGAGAAAAGGACAAAAATGGTTTAAACCAAGTTGGGAAAGGGCAAAAAGGGGTTAGAAACGGAAAGAGATTGGTAAGAACAGGACAAAACCGGCTTGGAAACGGCCAAAAGGGCTTAAAAAGACTTAGAATTGGGCAAAAAAGGGTCAGAAATAGGCCAAACCAGCTTAGAAAGAGCTAAGAAAAGCTTAAAAGAGGCTAGAAATGGCAAGGAACTGTTCAGAAATAGCCCAAAATGGCTTAAGCCTGGTAAGAAATGGGCAAAAGAAAGACAGGAATGACCAACAATTGTTTAGAAAGAGCACAAAGCAGATAAAATGGGTTAGAAATGGATAAAAATGTTTCAAAGGTAAGCAGGCTAGGGCAACAAAGGATTAGAAGTGGCAAGAACTGGACGGAAATGGTTTGGGAATGGCCAAAGTGGCTTAAAAAGACTTAGAATTGGGCAAAAAAAACAGTTAGAAATAGGCCAAGGCAGTTTAGAAAGAGCTAAGCAAAGCTTAAAATAGGCTAGAAATGGCAAGGAACTGTTCAGAAATAGCCAAAAAAAAGACTTAAAAAGGGTAAGAAGCGATCAAAAGTAAGTTATAAGTGGCCATCAACTGTTTAGAAATAGCAAAATAAAAAGACATAAAATGGGTTCGAAATTCCCAATTTTTATCAATAGCAAAAAGAGGCTTAAAACCGGTAAGAAAAGGTCAAATATGAAATAGAAATGTCCATGAGTTGTTTAGAAATAGCCAAAAAAACCCCTTGAAATGGGTTAGAAATGGGCAAAAAAGGGTTAGAAATGGCCAAAAATGGGTTAAACCAAGTTAGGAAAAGGCAAAAATGGGTTAGAAACTAAGCCGCTGCAAACTGCTGCTGTAGTTACACAGTAAGTCGGGGTAGCATGTACCTACCAGAGAGTTCTGAAATCGAACCCTAAAAAGACATAAGTAAAGCAAGAAGAGGAAGGGGCCTGCTGGACACCTGCACAGACAGCACACGGCCAGGAGCCGGTCCACATAGGCAAGGGCAAAAACGGGTTAGAAATGGCAAAAGATTGGTAATAACAGGACAAAAAAGGTTTGGAAATGGCCAAAACGGCTTAAAAAAAGTTAGAATTGGGCAGAAAAGGGTTAAAAATAGCTCAAGCCAGTTTTGAAAGAGTTAAGAAAAGCTTAAAACAGCCTAGAAATGGCCAGGAATTGCTCAGAAATAAGCCAAAATGGCTTAAAGCTAGTGAGAAACGGGGAAAAATAAGATGGAGGTGGCCATCAATTTTTTAGAAATAGACAAAAAAAGACTTAAAATGGGTTAGCAATAGGAAAAATGGGTTAGAAACAGCCAAAACAGTCTTAAAACTGGTAAGAAATGGGCAAAAATAAGACTGACCAGCAATTGTTCAGAAATAGCAGCAGAGCACATAAGGATTCTGCCTGTTCTCAACAGCTTGAGACTTGAAATCATTTAGCATAAACACAGAAGCCGTTAAGATACCCACTCTGGTAACTCGATGCACCTCCTGTTACAAGCACCCTGCAACACAGATCGGGATCAGGATCAGCTCCCTCACAATGCTGTCTCTGCGTCTAGAACACCAAGCAGTTATGAAGAAACCTGATGCATTTACTGGAGCAAGGCCGGTATCCAAACAGGAGGAAACCAGGGGAGCAGCAGCAACCGATGTCCTCGCTGACCGACTCAACAGGAAGGCTGTGATGAGCTGGGTGGGCTCCCCTAGAGCACAACGCGGCAAGGTCTATTAGCAGAACAAAAGGAGAGCAATGAGCCTTGCCCTGCTGCACACCTCACTCATTTCGTGGAGAGAGGACCGCAGGCTCCAGGTGTTTCAGCACCTTAAAGCTACGTTGAACAGCCTCATTTCCAAAACAACGGCAACTTTAGATCAGAGGAAATAAACAGGGAATTCCTTGGCTACTTTCTAAACGGGTATTTCTCTCTTCGCCCCTTTCCCCACTCATGAAGGCACAGTGTGAATCACGCCCCCCACCCCGTGTCTTTACTCCCCCCGGCACCGAGCACCGGGCGCTGTGAGGCTTCCCGCGCCGGGCTCCCAGCGGGCAGGAGACGTCCCTCTGCGGCCGCCCAAGGCCTCCCCGCTCGCCCCGGACCCCCGGTGGGCTCGGATCTCACCCGCTGCCGCCGCTGCCGGGACCGGACCCTGCCCGCCGCCATGCTGCTCCCGGGCGCTGCGCATGCGGCACCGACACGGCGCCGGGGGGACCGGAGCCGGCGCGCGAACACCGGGCTGCGGCCATGAGCACCCCAACCTGCGGCCCTGCCGGCCATTGCTCACCGGAAGCCAGCAGCCACCACGTGACACAGCCCACTTCCGGGGACAGCTGCGGGGACAAAGGGAGCAGCACGGCTCATGCGCGGAGCCCGGGCTGCAGTACCCAGCTCTGGACACAGGATGGCAGCAGCGAGAGAGCCGGCGCCACACCGCCCCCCCCAGCCCATCATAGTGTGATCGTTACGGGATCACTGGGGGGTCTCTATGAGCGTCTGCCGACTGCTGCCCATCTCTGCCACGGCTCCTTGATGCAAGGCTACTTCCATCACGTTGACAACTGCTTCATAAGGGATATCTGAAAAAACAACTGCAAAATTGTCACTGAATTGCTAAAAACCAACTCAGTTAATACCCACGCAACTTTATATCTCTAAAGACAAATGATGAGCGCAGAACTTGTAACCTCCATCCCAAGAAAATGCATAAGCTGTACCTCTAATCATAGTACACATAGACTTGCATTATAGATACTCCAGCTGGCCCAGCTACAGGGCATGAGCAGAGCAACCCCAAGGCAAACACACACACACCCCCGCACACACACAAAGAACACTACAGAATCCGTGACACGGAAAATAGAGAAAAAACTAGAGAGGCAGACTGCCTCCCAGAAGGAACACAGCATATGCCCAGATCACCAGCACAGCCCCACGAGCAACTCAACAGGGATCCTCAGGAGCCCGAGAACAGGGCCCAAAATGTCCACGTAATTCCAAAATCAACCACAAAACCTGACAGGATGGACATGCAAAAAGTCCAGCTTCAAGACCTACAAACATGAAAATACACACACAATGTCCTAACCAGGGAAATGGGATGCCAAGAGAACAGAGACACAAAAGCAGTCTGGAGACACTCAGACACTCTGACTCAGACACTAACTCTACATATACTATCACATCCACTCCCAAGAAGACTCTCTGGGCCTGTCTCATTAATTACAAGCTTATTCCCAGAGCTCTTCTGTCCATTCACACAGATCATCAAGAGGAGAGAACTACACTGTCAGGAGGAAAACCCATTACATATGTTACAGAGTTCAAGAACTCCAGATAAGAGAAAACCACAGACCAACAGAGAACTCTTAACTAGTCCATTAACATAGGAAGCTACAGAGATGGTGAAGCATACACTAAAGGATACTTCTCATGGTTGCTTATCTTACCAACCCCAAGGACCCTGGGAAGACCATCAGCAAACCAGCTCCGACAATCATCATGGCAGTGCGAGGTGGCAGGCCCAACCTCAGCGGGTGTCCCCGCGCAGGCAACATTCACCTGGTTGGGATGAGCTTCTGCCTCCCTCACATAGCATGAGACTCAGGCTTTCATACTCACAAAAATGCACGCTCATTCTGACACAGGGGGCCAGCCTATGTCAGAAGAAGTAGTGAGCACTATCTAGAAAGGTCTTGAAGGGTCTGAACTTTTCCAGGCAGTTCTAAAGCAGAAATTTCTGGGTAGGAACCAAAGCTAGACTTTTCTGGAAAATCTGAAGCAGAGCACTCCAGGAAGGAGCCAAAGACAAAAAACAGTGCTTGCCTGTCTTTCTGTGTTTCACCACGGACCATTACCTATTGTTCCTGACATGAAACCCCACACTTGAGCCCCACAAATGGCACCTTTTCATCCTGGCATTTAACTCTCAGGCACTACCTTCACTACTGTTAACCAATTGATGATACCAGGTACAAGCCCTACTGTGCTTTATGCTTGTAAAACTGGAAAGGAATTTTCTAGCCGTCACTTAGTTGACTGATGCAAGGGGTCAGGATCCAAACAACAGTGCCAGAGGAATGCCCTGAGCACCTTGTGCTCAATGAGCAATGAGTATATCAAGACCTGAAGAGGTGCTGATACAGAACACAGACCTCTTGTACTATTTAACAGTCAAGCTGGAGCTGCCCTGCCCACAGTTATACTGCTGAGTAGCCCACTGCCTTTCCCTCGGCCCCATGCCACATTTCAAACCCCTTCCTACTATCTTGACAGTGTACCTCAATCTTCTTATCCCAAACAAGAGTTCCTCTACTTAGTTTCCATAGTGCCGTGGTCTCCAGACAGGCCCAATGTTGCAAACTCACACATCGAAGTCCTGAGATCTTGCCACAGTTGCCGAGTTTCTCTTCAACATCTGCAACAACAAACAAATGGGAACACACCACGCTGGCTGTCAGTAGCCCCATCCCAGCCAACACCACCAGCCTGTTCCATAACAACCCTCTTCCTCCTCCTATGCTCCTCAACATTGTGCTCTCATGCTCCAAATTGATTGCAGAGTCTGATGCCAGGCTTTCTCTTGCCTTCCACAACCTAGGAGTACGAGAGAGACAAATTACCATGGTGCTTGCATGCTAACCCACAACCCCTATTGTTACCACCATGCCTCACCTCACACACTCACGTGACTCCAGATTTAGAAGGCAGAACCTGCAATACCAAACACAAATACTAAACCCCTCTGCCATGATATTCTCAACTTTGAGCAGCCACCCCCACACACAACCCTTTTATCTTCTCACAGCCCTCCTTGGTTTAGGTCTTCACCTCTCCTGAGTTGGCTGCAGCACCTGAAAAACATGTAGAAGCACACAGATAAGGTTCCAAACTGCAGTCATGCCTCCCCAAGTCCCATCTCCCTCTCCGGTCACTTTACTGCTCATGCACTGACATTCGCAGGTCTGCAGGTCTTCTTCAAGCCTGAGCACTGCCTACAGAAAACAACAGCAAGGGATGTTTTAATTTCATAAAAATTATAAGACACTCAGTTGCTGATTCAGTCTGCAAAATATAGCTCACCTTGCTCAAGTCAGCTCTAGGTCACAGGTCTCACTTAGGTCCTTGTTCTGCACCTCCAAATTAAAAATACACAGCAAGTCAATAGCCCCCCAGGAGAATAAGGCCTAACTTCCTTCTGACACAACAAGTTTACCCACCTGGTACCTTCAACTCTGCACAACCCTCCTCCATCAGCCTCTCACACGTGGCTAACCATCTCGCCATTTCCAAGAACAACCTGGCATTAGTCACCACAATGCCAAGCAAAAGATAATTCTGCCTCTATGTCTCAGGCCAGATTCACACCGACACTTAGGTTAACATGCATACACAGACTGACATTCAGACAATCTCAACACAGACCCTCACACCCTCTGGCTCAGACATTAAAACTCCAGATATACTATCATACCCACTCCCAAGTAGACTCTCTGGCCCTGACACATTAATTACAAGCTCATTCCCAGAGCTCTTCTGCCCATTGACAGGAATTATCAAGATAGAGAGCTACACTGTGATTATAAAAACTCACTACACATGTTCCAGAGTTCAAGAATTCCAGGTGAGGGATAACTAGAGACAAATGGAGAACACTTAACTAGTTCATTATTGCAGAAAACTGTACAGATAGCAAAGCATGCTTCTCAGGGTTCCTTATCTTACCAACCCCAAGGACCCTAGGAAGACCATCGGCAAACCAGCTCCGACAATCGTCATGGCAGTGCGAGGTGGCAGGCCCAACCTTAGCGGGCGTCCCCGCGCAGGCAACCTTCACCTGGCTGGCATGAGCTTCTGCCTCCCTCACACAGCATGAGGCTCGGGCTTTCATACTCACAAAAACGCACGCTCGTTGCTACGCAGGGGGCCAGCCCACGGCGCAAGAAGCGGCCAACCGTATCTAGGAAGGTCTCCCAGGGTCAGGACTTCTCCAGGCACTTCTAAAGCACAACTCTCGGGCTAGGAACCAAAGCTGGAATTTTTGGGGAGCAGCCAAAGCAGAACACTGCAAGAAGGAGCCAAAGAGGACAAACAGTACTTTCTATCTTTGAGTGTTTCATCAAGGACCATTACCTATAGTCCCTGACACGACACCCCAGACTTGAGCCCCACAAATAGCACCTTTTCATCGTGGCATGTAACTCTCAGGCACTACCTATGCGAAAACTGACCATTCTCCTCCCAGGCACCTCCAAGCGTCTTCTCAGACATTCTGGCTCAAATACTACATTGGAATGATACATCTCAAACCCTTCCTGCCATTCTGACATTGTCCCCCACCCCTTCGCCTCTTAAAGGAGTCCCTCTACTAAGCGTCCATAGTGCCATGGGTCTCGAGGCAGCCTCCCTGCTCAGAAGTCCCATGGCAGACACCAGCCATGTTTCAGCCACTGCCAAGTTCCTCTTCATCATCTGCCAGAAACAAAGAAATAAAGGGTAACATGCTGCGCAGGCCGTCATCTCCACCACTCCAGCCATCGATGCCAGCCTCTTCTGCAACTCTGCCTTCTTAGTATTACGTTCACCTTGTACTAATCTATTGCAAAATACGATGCTGGGCTTCTCCTCTCCTCCAGGACCTAGAAGTACAATAGAGAGAATCGACCATGGTGCCTGCAAAAAGTGACGGACCCCCAAAACCACTATTGTTACCTGTCTGCCTCACCTCAAACACTCATCTGACTTCAGAGATAGAAGGGAGGACCTGCAATAACAAACATAAGTACTGAACCCTGTGCCATGTTATTCTCAGCTCTGAGGCACCACTCACGCAGACAAGCCTTCTACCTTCTCCCAGCCCTCCGCAGTTGGCAGCTTGACCTCTCTCGAGTTACTTGTGGCACCTAAAAACAAAATTGAAACAGGCACACACAGATAGAAAAATAGAAGCTGCAGCCGACCCTGAAATAAGTTACTACTTGGGTGTTTCAAGCATAGTTCACCTTGACTGAGTCCTCTGAATGGTAGTTTTCAGCTAGACAGCGAGAGTGAGTTTGAGCCAGGGAGCCTTATCCAAGTAGTTTGAACCAGAACTTCTGTGATACAGTCAGTAAGAGATTTATGTGGATGTATGAGCCAGTCAGTGTCAGACTGAGCCTAAGTGAGTGTGAGGCAAAATCTGAGCCAGAGAGTGTCTGTGCAATTTAAACGCAAGAATGAGTGTGAACCAGTCTGTGTGAGAAGGAACCTGCATGGTCTAGGGAGTCTTGAATGTGAATTAAACCACAGAAAGAAAGCCAGAAAATGAAAGCTGGGGAGCAGCCAATGAACCAGAGGCAGGTAAAATAAGACCCAGCTGTGGATTGTTAGGGTGTTTTTATCCCAGCTGGGGGTTTGCCCCACCCCTAACCCAGGGCACTGAGGGAAGGGTTGTGGGGGACACCCTCACTCTATAACACAGTCAAGCTGTAGCAGCCCTACCCACGTAAGCTCATGCTGCAAAGTAACCCCCTGTCTTCCCCTCAGCCCCATGCTACACTTCAAACCCCTTCCTGCCCTCCTGACCTTGTCTCTCACCCTCCGGTCCCAACCAGCAATCCTTCTACTTAACTTCCATAGTGCCATGGGTCTCATGGATGTTCAGGACACCCACATCAAAGTCTTGGGATCTTGCCACAGCTACCAAGTTACTCTGTCTAACCTGCAACAAAGGAACCAAGAGGAACACCATGTGCTGGCCATCATCATCACCACCACCCCACCCACCAATACTGACCTAGTCTGTAAAAGCCCTCTTCTTCCTTCAAAGCTCCTCAACATTATGTTTTCCTGTTCCAATCCCATAGTAGAGTCCAACACTGAGCCTCTCCTTCTCTCCAGGTCCTAGGAGTGCAATAGAGACAAATGACCACAGTGCTTAGAAAAAGTGCCCAACCTCACAACCCTTCTCCTTGCCTCCCCAACTCACCTCAAGCACTCATCTGACTCCAATGGAAGAAGGCAGCCCCTGCAACACCAAATACAAATAATTGAACCCCTTTGCCATGCTTTTCTCAAATCTAAACCACCAAACACACCCAGACAACCCCCTTACCTTCTCACGGCCCTCCTCAATTTGCAGCTTCACCTCTCTGGAGTTACCTGCAACACCTACAAAAGAAATGGAAACAAAGAAATGGAAACAAGGACACACAAAGAGATATAGAAGCTGCACCCTTGCCTCAGCAACTACCATTTCTCTCTCCTGTTATTTCACTACTCATCCACTAAACTTCAAAGGTTTTCCATCCCTTTATTCTAACATGTACACCCCTTAGGAAAACACTAACAAGAAAGAAAAAATACAGTTTTATGAAAATGACAAGGCCATGAAATAAGTTGTTACTTGGGTGTTTTAAGCGTGGCTCACTTTGGCTAAATAACCTGAATGTCTTTTTTCACTTAAAATGTGAAAGCAAGTCTGAGCCAGGGAGTCTGTGTTAGCCTCAATGTATGATTTGTGTGGATGTGTGAGTCAGTGAATGCTAGGTTGAGCCTAAGTCTGAGCTGGAGTGTCTGTGCAGTTTAAATACATGAGACTGAACCAGCCTGTGTGGAAAGAAACCCATGTGAGTCTGAGCCCCAGAATCTGAGACACAAAAACCCTATGTGCTCTGAAACCAAATATAGTTCAAAATCTAACTGAATAAAAGCGAAGCTGTGTAGTCTGTGAAATTTGAATGCAAATCTAAAACAAAAAAAAGAAAGCCAAAAAGTTCAAGCCAGAAAGCAACCAAGAAACCAAACCCAGATAAAAAAGACCCAGCTGTACCTTGTCAGGCTGTTTTTATCCTGGCTGGTGATTTGCCCCACCCCTGAGCCAGGGAATTGAGGGAGGGGTTGTGGGTAGGGCCTGGGGTATATAAGGCAGAGCTTTGAAACAAAGGAGCTTCTTTAAAGTTTGGCTCTTTCCAAGGTAAGGTCTCTGGGGTGTTTTGTGTTTTTAATGTTTTGTTTTGTTTTTGTATTTTTTAAAAATTTTTTTTCTTTAGGTCTAAGTTTTAAGTTGCCAGAATGTTTATGTGTCCATGTGCCACTGAAGTCTTTTGTGCTGTGATTTTCTTTGAGGTGTTATTGTTATTGCTGGTACTAAGCTAAGTGTTTTTCTTTTGTTGCTTTCAGCCACAGAAGTAATGGCAGAAGTTGTTTTTGGTTTATGTTCTTGTTAATGGGATTTTGTTTCTGTTCTTTTTTGTGTATAGTGGTCATGGCTGTGGTTACTGAACAAACATACAGGTTATGTGGTTAAGAGCTTTTGTAAGAGTGCTTTTGGGTCTGTGGTATTACAAAATCTAAGTTCGATGCTTAGGTTTACAGAAGACCAAAAGGGAATATTATTATTGTTTTGGGATGAGGCTGTTAAAGCAATGGTGGTATTTGGCAGAGAAAGGTCTAAGAATGTTTTTTAGTTAGCTCATTTATTATGTTAAAAGTCTAAAGTATAGGAGACGCTGGTTCTTTACACTCTGCATGTAGTTAAGATTTCAGAGTATTTCTTTTTAATTGTTTGCCTTTAAAATGTTATATGCCTACTTTTTTGTTTGGGTTTTTTTCCTATTGTTATTGCAGATGAGAGAAATGAATTGGGTGGATGCTTTTAACACCCAGGTGTCTAGTATGAGACACCTGAGCAATAAGTATTATTTGAGACTTAAGTCACTATAAAAACAAAGCAGGAAGACTACTTTTTGGCAGAAGAGGGGTGGGGAACAGCATCAGAAGAGCAGGAATAGGTCTGAAATGTGCCATAAAGATGACAAAACCGAAATAGGCTGTTTTATAGCACCATCTCACAGTGGGCAAAGTAATACAGCTTGACTGTTTCAATGAGTGCATTTGATTGTGATCTGTGTTGGCGCTTCCACATCACTGCTAAAACTAAAGGTGGTAAGCCTGTTGTTTGGACGCGTTCTTTCTATTCAGACTGATTACATTGGTTATTTAAAAGTGGGCTAAGTATTTGTTTTCAGTACTTGTAATAGTTAAGGAAAGAACATACTTTGTTTCAGACACCTCAGCAATAGTCTTCTGAGGCACTGCTCCAGTTTCCTTTTCCAGTTGTGAAAAGGTGAGGGTTTATTTTGGAGCATGTTGTCTCAGTGTTTAGAAGAACACAGCAAAGGGGTTCAGTTTTGGGTTTGGTATTGCAGGTCTGGCCCTGGACCTTTGGAGTCAGATGAGAGCTTGTGGTGAGTCACGGAAGTAAGGAGAAGGATTGTAGGCTGGGTCAGTTTTGCAAGAACCATGGTCATTGGATTTTTTTGCTCTTCTAGGGCATGGAGAGCAGGAGACGCTTGGAATCAGACTGTGGAACGGCTTTGGGACAGGCAAGCGCAGCGTTGAGGAGCTTTGGAGGAGGCCGAGGTTTGGTAAGGAACAGGCCGGGCGGGATGGCTGGGGTGGTGGAGATGAGGGCCAGCACAGGCTGTTCCCTGTTTTTGGTTTGTTTCTGCAGATGATGAAGAGGAACTTGTCAGCGTCTGCAGCATGGCTGGCGTCTGCCGTGGGAGTTCTGAGCAGTGAGGTTGCTTCGAGACGCATGGAACTATGCAAGCTAAGTAGAGGGATCGCTTTAGGAGGCAAGGGGGTGGGAGACAGCGTCAGAATGGCAGGAAGGCGTTTGAGATGTATCATTCCAATGTAGTGTTTGATCCAGAATGTCTGAGAAGACGCTTGGAGGTGGCTGGGAGGGGAATGGTCAGTTTTAGTGAAGGTAGTGCCTGGGAGTTAAATACCAGGATGAAAGGGTGCCAATTGTGGGGCTTAAGTCTGGGGTGTCGTGTCTGGGACAGTAGGTAAGGGTCCTTGGTGAAGCAGGCAAGGGTGGGAAAGTAGTGTTTGTTGCCTTTGGCTCCTCGCCGAGAGTTGTGCTGTGGCTGCTTCAGGCGAGGTCCAGCTTTGGTTCCTAGCCCGAGAGTTGTGCTTTAGAAGTGCCTGGAGAAGTCCTGACCCTGGGAGACCTTCCTAGATACGGTTGGCCGCTTCTTGCGCCGTGGGCTGGCCCCCTGCGTAGCAACGAGCGTGCGTTTTTGTGAGTATGAAAGCCCGAGCCTCATGCTGTGTGAGGGAGGCAGAAGCTCATGCCAGGCAGGTGAAGGTTGCCTGCGCGGGGACGCCCGCTAAGGTTGGGCCTGCCACCTCGCACTGCCATGACGATTGTCGGAGCTGGTTTGCTGATGGTCTTCCCAGGGTCCTTGGGGTTGGTAAGATAAGGAACCATGAGAAGCATGCTTTGCTATCTCTATAGTTTTTTTTTGTCTTAATAAGCTAGCTGTGAGTTTTCTGCTTGTCTCTGGTTTTCTGTCACGTAGATTTCTTGAACTGTGGGACGTATGTGGTGGGGTTTTATAATCACAGTGCAGCTCTCTCCTCTTGATGAGCTGTGTGAATGGAGAGGAGAGGTCTGAGAATAAGCTTGTAATTAATGACGCAGGCCCAGAGAGCCTGCTTGGGAGTGGGTGGGATAGTCTACGTAGAGTTAGTGTCTGAGCCAGAGGGTGTGAGGGTCTGGGTTGAGACTGTCTGAATCAGAGCCTGTGTATGCCTGTCAACCTAAGGGTCAGTGTGAGCTTGGGCTGAGACTTGGAGGCAGAATAAGCTTTTGCTTGGCATTGCTGTGAATAAGGCCTGGTTGCTCTTGCAGATGGTGAGCTGGTTAGCCACGTGTGAGAGGCTGATGGAGGAGGGTTGAGCCGAGTGATGGAACCAGGTGAGTCAATCTGTGGTGTCAGAAGCAAATTCCAGTTTATTCTCCTGGTGGGATTATGACTTGCTGTGTGTTTTGAATTTGGAGGTGCGAAGCGAGCTGGGTGCCCCAGAGCTGTCCTGGACTCGGTGAGTTCCGCTTGGCAGAGTGAAGCAGCAATTGGTGGAGCGTCTTATGGTTTTTGTGAAATGAAAACCAGCTCTTCCTGTTGTGTTCTGCAGGCGGTGCCCGGGCTCAAAGAAGAGAAGGGAAGGCGTGCAAAGTCCAGCGGAGGAGTAGCAGAGTGATGGGAGAGGCAGTGGGGACTTGGTGAGGGGAGGGTGTTACTTTGAACCTTCTCTCAGGGTTTATCTGTTTGCCTTGGTGTTTCAGGTGCTGCAGACAACTCAGGCGAGGTAAAGGTGCCAATGTTGGAGGGCTGTGAGGAGGTAAGGGGTTTGCGTGTGTGTGCGGTAGCTTAGAATCGAGAAGAACATGTTCAGTGCTTTTAGTATTTGTGTTTGGTATTGCAGGTCTTGCCCTGGATCTTTGGAGTAGGATGAGTGCTCGAGTTGAGTGAGGGAGGTAAGAAGAAGGATTGTGGGGTCGGTCACTTTTGCAAGAACCGTGGTCATTGTCTTCTGTTGCACTCCTAGAGCACGGAGGGCAGGAGAGACCCCAGGTCACTCTGTGGAACGGCTTTGGGACAGGCAAGCGCAGCGTTGAGGAGCTTTGGAGGAGGCCGAGGTTTGGTAAGGAACAGGCCGGGCGGGATGGCTGGGGTGGTGGAGATGAGGGCCAGCACAGGCTGTTCCCTGTTTTTGGTTTGTTTCTGCAGATGATGAAGAGGAACTTGTCAGCGTCTGCAGCATGGCTGGCGTCTGCCGTGGGAGTTCTGAGCAGTGAGGTTGCTTCGAGACGCATGGAACTATGCAAGCTAAGTAGAGGGATCGCTTTAGGAGGCAAGGGGGTGGGAGACAGCGTCAGAATGGCAGGAAGGCGTTTGAGATGTATCATTCCAATGTAGTGTTTGATCCAGAATGTCTGAGAAGACGCTTGGAGGTGGCTGGGAGGGGAATGGTCAGTTTTAGTGAAGGTAGTGCCTGGGAGTTAAATACCAGGATGAAAAGGTGCCATTTGTGGGGCTTAAGTCTGGGGTGTCGTGTCTGGGACAGTAGGTAAGGGTCCTTGGTGAAGCAGGCAAGGGTGGGAAAGTAGTGTTTGTTGCCTTTGGCTCCTCGCCGAGAGTTGTGCTGTGGCTGCTTCAGGCGAGGTCCAGCTTTGGTTCCTAGCCAGAGAGTTGTGCTTTAGAAGTGCCTGGAGAAGTCCTGACCCTGGGAGACCTTCCTAGATACGGTTGGCCGCTTCTTGCGCCGTGGGCTGGCCCCCTGCGTAGCAACGAGCGTGCGTTTTTGTGAGTATGAAAGCCCGAGCCTCATGCTGTGTGAGGGAGGCAGAAGCTCATGCCAGGCAGGTGAAGGTTGCCTGCGCGGGGACGCCCGCTAAGGTTGGGCCTGCCACCTCGCACTGCCATGACGATTGTCGGAGCTGGTTTGCTGATGGTCTTCCCAGGGTCCTTGGGGTTGGTAAGATAAGGAACCATGAGAAGCATGCTTTGCTATCTCTATAGTTTTTTTTTGTCTTAATAAGCTAGCTGTGAGTTTTCTGCTTGTCTCTGGTTTTCTGTCACGTAGATTTCTTGAACTGTGGGACGTATGTGGTGGGGTTTTATAATCACAGTGCAGCTCTCTCCTCTTGATGAGCTGTGTGAATGGAGAGGAGAGGTCTGAGAATAAGCTTGTAATTAATGACGCAGGCCCAGAGAGCCTGCTTGGGAGTGGGTGGGATAGTCTACGTAGAGTTAGTGTCTGAGCCAGAGGGTGTGAGGGTCTGGGTTGAGACTGTCTGAATCAGAGCCTGTGTATGCCTGTCAACCTAAGGGTCAGTGTGAGCTTGGGCTGAGACTTGGAGGCAGAATAAGCTTTTGCTTGGCATTGCTGTGAATAAGGCCTGGTTGCTCTTGCAGATGGTGAGCTGGTTAGCCACGTGTGAGAGGCTGATGGAGGAGGGTTGAGCCGAGTGATGGAACCAGGTGAGTCAATCTGTGGTGTCAGAAGCAAATTCCAGTTTATTCTCCTGGTGGGATTATGACTTGCTGTGTGTTTTGAATTTGGAGGTGCGAAGCGAGCTGGGTGCCCCAGAGCTGTCCTGGACTCGGTGAGTTCCGCTTGGCAGAGTGAAGCAGCAATTGGTGGAGCGTCTTATGGTTTTTGTGAAATGAAAACCAGCTCTTCCTGTTGTGTTCTGCAGGCGGTGCCCGGGCTCAAAGAAGAGAAGGGAAGGCGTGCAAAGTCCAGCGGAGGAGTAGCAGAGTGATGGGAGAGGCAGTGGGGACTTGGTGAGGGGAGGGTGTTACTTTGAACCTTCTCTCAGGGTTTATCTGTTTGCCTTGGTGTTTCAGGTGCTGCAGACAACTCAGGCGAGGTAAAGGTGCCAATGTTGGAGGGCTGTGAGGAGGTAAGGGGTTTGCGTGTGTGTGCGGTAGCTTAGAATCGAGAAGAACATGTTCAGTGCTTTTAGTATTTGTGTTTGGTATTGCAGGTCTTGCCCTGGATCTTTGGAGTAGGATGAGTGCTCGAGTTGAGTGAGGGAGGTAAGAAGAAGGATTGTGGGGTCGGTCACTTTTGCAAGAACCGTGGTCATTGTCTTCTGTTGCACTCCTAGAGCACGGAGGGCAGGAGAGACCCCAGGTCACTCTGTGGAACGGCTTTGGGACAGGCAAGCGCAGCGTTGAGGAGCTTTGGAGGAGGCCGAGGTTTGGTAAGGAACAGGCCGGGCGGGATGGCTGGGGTGGTGGAGATGAGGGCCACCACAGGCTGTTCCCTGTTTTTGGTTTGTTTCTGCAGATGATGAAGAGGAACTTGTCAGCGTCTGCAGCATGGCTGGCGTCTGCCGTGGGAGTTCTGAGCAGTGAGGTTGCTTCGAGACGCATGGAACTATGCAAGCTAAGTAGAGGGATCGCTTTAGGAGGCAAGGGGGTGGGAGACAGCGTCAGAATGGCAGGAAGGCGTTTGAGATGTATCATTCCAATGTAGTGTTTGATCCAGAATGTCTGAGAAGACGCTTGGAGGTGGCTGGGAGGGGAATGGTCAGTTTTAGTGAAGGTAGTGCCTGGGAGTTAAATACCAGGATGAAAAGGTGCCATTTGTGGGGCTTAAGTCTGGGGTGTCGTGTCTGGGACAGTAGGTAAGGGTCCTTGGTGAAGCAGGCAAGGGTGGGAAAGTAGTGTTTGTTGCCTTTGGCTCCTCGCCGAGAGTTGTGCTGTGGCTGCTTCAGGCGAGGTCCAGCTTTGGTTCCTAGCCCGAGAGTTGTGCTTTAGAAGTGCCTGGAGAAGTCCTGACCCTGGGAGACCTTCCTAGATACGGTTGGCCGCTTCTTGCGCCGTGGGCTGGCCCCCTGCGTAGCAACGAGCGTGCGTTTTTGTGAGTATGAAAGCCCGAGCCTCATGCTGTGTGAGGGAGGCAGAAGCTCATGCCAGGCAGGTGAAGGTTGCCTGCGCGGGGACGCCCGCTAAGGTTGGGCCTGCCACCTCGCACTGCCATGACGATTGTCGGAGCTGGTTTGCTGATGGTCTTCCCAGGGTCCTTGGGGTTGGTAAGATAAGGAACCATGAGAAGCATGCTTTGCTATCTCTATAGTTTTTTTTTGTCTTAATAAGCTAGCTGTGAGTTTTCTGCTTGTCTCTGGTTTTCTGTCACGTAGATTTCTTGAACTGTGGGACGTATGTGGTGGGGTTTTATAATCACAGTGCAGCTCTCTCCTCTTGATGAGCTGTGTGAATGGAGAGGAGAGGTCTGAGAATAAGCTTGTAATTAATGACGCAGGCCCAGAGAGCCTGCTTGGGAGTGGGTGGGATAGTCTACGTAGAGTTAGTGTCTGAGCCAGAGGGTGTGAGGGTCTGGGTTGAGACTGTCTGAATCAGAGCCTGTGTATGCCTGTCAACCTAAGGGTCAGTGTGAGCTTGGGCTGAGACTTGGAGGCAGAATAAGCTTTTGCTTGGCATTGCTGTGAATAAGGCCTGGTTGCTCTTGCAGATGGTGAGCTGGTTAGCCACGTGTGAGAGGCTGATGGAGGAGGGTTGAGCCGAGTGATGGAACCAGGTGAGTCAATCTGTGGTGTCAGAAGCAAATTCCAGTTTATTCTCCTGGTGGGATTATGACTTGCTGTGTGTTTTGAATTTGGAGGTGCGAAGCGAGCTGGGTGCCCCAGAGCTGTCCTGGACTCGGTGAGTTCCGCTTGGCAGAGTGAAGCAGCAATTGGTGGAGCGTCTTATGGTTTTTGTGAAATGAAAACCAGCTCTTCCTGTTGTGTTCTGCAGGCGGTGCCCGGGCTCAAAGAAGAGAAGGGAAGGCGTGCAAAGTCCAGCGGAGGAGTAGCAGAGTGATGGGAGAGGCAGTGGGGACTTGGTGAGGGGAGGGTGTTACTTTGAACCTTCTCTCAGGGTTTATCTGTTTGCCTTGGTGTTTCAGGTGCTGCAGACAACTCAGGCGAGGTAAAGGTGCCAATGTTGGAGGGCTGTGAGGAGGTAAGGGGTTTGCGTGTGTGTGCGGTAGCTTAGAATCGAGAAGAACATGTTCAGTGCTTTTAGTATTTGTGTTTGGTATTGCAGGTCTTGCCCTGGATCTTTGGAGTAGGATGAGTGCTCGAGTTGAGTGAGGGAGGTAAGAAGAAGGATTGTGGGGTCGGTCACTTTTGCAAGAACCGTGGTCATTGTCTTCTGTTGCACTCCTAGAGCACGGAGGGCAGGAGAGACCCCAGGTCACTCTGTGGAACGGCTTTGGGACAGGCAAGCGCAGCGTTGAGGAGCTTTGGAGGAGGCCGAGGTTTGGTAAGGAACAGGCCGGGCGGGATGGCTGGGGTGGTGGAGATGAGGGCCAGCACAGGCTGTTCCCTGTTTTTGGTTTGTTTCTGCAGATGATGAAGAGGAACTTGTCAGCGTCTGCAGCATGGCTGGCGTCTGCCGTGGGAGTTCTGAGCAGTGAGGTTGCTTCGAGACGCATGGAACTATGCAAGCTAAGTAGAGGGATCGCTTTAGGAGGCAAGGGGGTGGGAGACAGCGTCAGAATGGCAGGAAGGCGTTTGAGATGTATCATTCCAATGTAGTGTTTGATCCAGAATGTCTGAGAAGACGCTTGGAGGTGGCTGGGAGGGGAATGGTCAGTTTTAGTGAAGGTAGTGCCTGGGAGTTAAATACCAGGATGAAAAGGTGCCATTTGTGGGGCTTAAGTCTGGGGTGTCGTGTCTGGGACAGTAGGTAAGGGTCCTTGGTGAAGCAGGCAAGGGTGGGAAAGTAGTGTTTGTTGCCTTTGGCTCCTCGCCGAGAGTTGTGCTGTGGCTGCTTCAGGCGAGGTCCAGCTTTGGTTCCTAGCCCGAGAGTTGTGCTTTAGAAGTGCCTGGAGAAGTCCTGACCCTGGGAGACCTTCCTAGATACGGTTGGCCGCTTCTTGCGCCGTGGGCTGGCCCCCTGCGTAGCAACGAGCGTGCGTTTTTGTGAGTATGAAAGCCCGAGCCTCATGCTGTGTGAGGGAGGCAGAAGCTCATGCCAGGCAGGTGAAGGTTGCCTGCGCGGGGACGCCCGCTAAGGTTGGGCCTGCCACCTCGCACTGCCATGACGATTGTCGGAGCTGGTTTGCTGATGGTCTTCCCAGGGTCCTTGGGGTTGGTAAGATAAGGAACCATGAGAAGCATGCTTTGCTATCTCTATAGTTTTTTTTTGTCTTAATAAGCTAGCTGTGAGTTTTCTGCTTGTCTCTGGTTTTCTGTCACGTAGATTTCTTGAACTGTGGGACGTATGTGGTGGGGTTTTATAATCACAGTGCAGCTCTCTCCTCTTGATGAGCTGTGTGAATGGAGAGGAGAGGTCTGAGAATAAGCTTGTAATTAATGACGCAGGCCCAGAGAGCCTGCTTGGGAGTGGGTGGGATAGTCTACGTAGAGTTAGTGTCTGAGCCAGAGGGTGTGAGGGTCTGGGTTGAGACTGTCTGAATCAGAGCCTGTGTATGCCTGTCAACCTAAGGGTCAGTGTGAGCTTGGGCTGAGACTTGGAGGCAGAATAAGCTTTTGCTTGGCATTGCTGTGAATAAGGCCTGGTTGCTCTTGCAGATGGTGAGCTGGTTAGCCACGTGTGAGAGGCTGATGGAGGAGGGTTGAGCCGAGTGATGGAACCAGGTGAGTCAATCTGTGGTGTCAGAAGCAAATTCCAGTTTATTCTCCTGGTGGGATTATGACTTGCTGTGTGTTTTGAATTTGGAGGTGCGAAGCGAGCTGGGTGCCCCAGAGCTGTCCTGGACTCGGTGAGTTCCGCTTGGCAGAGTGAAGCAGCAATTGGTGGAGCGTCTTATGGTTTTTGTGAAATGAAAACCAGCTCTTCCTGTTGTGTTCTGCAGGCGGTGCCCGGGCTCAAAGAAGAGAAGGGAAGGCGTGCAAAGTCCAGCGGAGGAGTAGCAGAGTGATGGGAGAGGCAGTGGGGACTTGGTGAGGGGAGGGTGTTACTTTGAACCTTCTCTCAGGGTTTATCTGTTTGCCTTGGTGTTTCAGGTGCTGCAGACAACTCAGGCGAGGTAAAGGTGCCAATGTTGGAGGGCTGTGAGGAGGTAAGGGGTTTGCGTGTGTGTGCGGTAGCTTAGAATCGAGAAGAACATGTTCAGTGCTTTTAGTATTTGTGTTTGGTATTGCAGGTCTTGCCCTGGATCTTTGGAGTAGGATGAGTGCTCGAGTTGAGTGAGGGAGGTAAGAAGAAGGATTGTGGGGTCGGTCACTTTTGCAAGAACCGTGGTCATTGTCTTCTGTTGCACTCCTAGAGCACGGAGGGCAGGAGAGACCCCAGGTCACTCTGTGGAACGGCTTTGGGACAGGCAAGCGCAGCGTTGAGGAGCTTTGGAGGAGGCCGAGGTTTGGTAAGGAACAGGCCGGGCGGGATGGCTGGGGTGGTGGAGATGAGGGCCAGCACAGGCTGTTCCCTGTTTTTGGTTTGTTTCTGCAGATGATGAAGAGGAACTTGTCAGCGTCTGCAGCATGGCTGGCGTCTGCCGTGGGAGTTCTGAGCAGTGAGGTTGCTTCGAGACGCATGGAACTATGCAAGCTAAGTAGAGGGATCGCTTTAGGAGGCAAGGGGGTGGGAGACAGCGTCAGAATGGCAGGAAGGCGTTTGAGATGTATCATTCCAATGTAGTGTTTGATCCAGAATGTCTGAGAAGACGCTTGGAGGTGGCTGGGAGGGGAATGGTCAGTTTTAGTGAAGGTAGTGCCTGGGAGTTAAATACCAGGATGAAAAGGTGCCATTTGTGGGGCTTAAGTCTGGGGTGTCGTGTCTGGGACAGTAGGTAAGGGTCCTTGGTGAAGCAGGCAAGGGTGGGAAAGTAGTGTTTGTTGCCTTTGGCTCCTCGCCGAGAGTTGTGCTGTGGCTGCTTCAGGCGAGGTCCAGCTTTGGTTCCTAGCCCGAGAGTTGTGCTTTAGAAGTGCCTGGAGAAGTCCTGACCCTGGGAGACCTTCCTAGATACGGTTGGCCGCTTCTTGCGCCGTGGGCTGGCCCCCTGCGTAGCAACGAGCGTGCGTTTTTGTGAGTATGAAAGCCCGAGCCTCATGCTGTGTGAGGGAGGCAGAAGCTCATGCCAGGCAGGTGAAGGTTGCCTGCGCGGGGACGCCCGCTAAGGTTGGGCCTGCCACCTCGCACTGCCATGACGATTGTCGGAGCTGGTTTGCTGATGGTCTTCCCAGGGTCCTTGGGGTTGGTAAGATAAGGAACCATGAGAAGCATGCTTTGCTATCTCTATAGTTTTTTTTTGTCTTAATAAGCTAGCTGTGAGTTTTCTGCTTGTCTCTGGTTTTCTGTCACGTAGATTTCTTGAACTGTGGGACGTATGTGGTGGGGTTTTATAATCACAGTGCAGCTCTCTCCTCTTGATGAGCTGTGTGAATGGAGAGGAGAGGTCTGAGAATAAGCTTGTAATTAATGACGCAGGCCCAGAGAGCCTGCTTGGGAGTGGGTGGGATAGTCTACGTAGAGTTAGTGTCTGAGCCAGAGGGTGTGAGGGTCTGGGTTGAGACTGTCTGAATCAGAGCCTGTGTATGCCTGTCAACCTAAGGGTCAGTGTGAGCTTGGGCTGAGACTTGGAGGCAGAATAAGCTTTTGCTTGGCATTGCTGTGAATAAGGCCTGGTTGCTCTTGCAGATGGTGAGCTGGTTAGCCACGTGTGAGAGGCTGATGGAGGAGGGTTGAGCCGAGTGATGGAACCAGGTGAGTCAATCTGTGGTGTCAGAAGCAAATTCCAGTTTATTCTCCTGGTGGGATTATGACTTGCTGTGTGTTTTGAATTTGGAGGTGCGAAGCGAGCTGGGTGCCCCAGAGCTGTCCTGGACTTGGTGAGTTCTGCTTGGCAGAGTGAAGCAGCAACTGGTGGACGCCCGCTAAGGTTGAGCCTGCCTCCTCGCCCTGCCATGAGGATTGTTGGAGCCCGTTTGCTGATGGTCTTCCCAGGGTCCTTGGGCTTGGTAAGATAAGAGAACATGAGAAATGTCCTTTACTGTATCCTTTACTAGTTCCATCGTTTCTGATATTATTAAGCTTGTGGAGAGTTCTATGTTTGTCTCTGCTTTTCTGTCACCTGGAATTTTTGAACTTTTGAACATCTGTGGTGGTTTTTTATAATCATAGTGTAGTTTTCTACCTTGGATCATGTGTGTGACTGATAACATTTCTCATTGCTTATGTTTGAGCAACAGTCTGTGCAGGGCCGTACATTTGGCAGCCACGGGTGTTTAGGATTCTCCTGGGAAGACAGTTCCCGGTGATTTATTCCAGGGAGGCAGAGGTAGGCTTGGCAGGGACGAGCGGAGGCCGAGTTTGGGCCTATGTGAAGGGCATCATGGTGTTACATTTGGCACGTGTCTGAGCACATGTAGATCAGTGGAAGCGTGTGTGGGCATTTCTAGGTTTAGGGCTTGTGTGTGTGCGTGGGACGTGGGATGTAGACTTGAAATATTTTTCTTTTTCCAGGTCTTTAGATGTTTAGAAACTCAAATGGCAGCCATGGGATTTTTTTTTTTTGTTTTCCTCCCCAAGTTGGGTTTTTTTGGTGCTTCCAGCCAGTCTGCGACGTGACGTTCGTCACTGCCTATGGTTGAGCGGCGGTCGGTGCAGGTACGAGGTTTTCAGGCAGGGTTATTTTGAGGCTTCAGGTGATTTAGTTGCTGAGAATTCCTGATGCCAGGCTGGGGGGTGTTTTGTATTAGGAAAGAAAATGTGAGAGTTGGTGCGGCAGCCCTTAAGTCGCTGTCTCATATAGGGGTGGAGGTGGTGGTTAAGTATGTTTCGGTGCAGTGAGTGTTGTCTGTTGGGTGCACGTAGTTAGCTTTGCAGACAGAGAGAAAAATAAAGCGAGGGGAGGATGTTTAGAGGTCATATTGTAATGATACTGAGAGAAATGTATTTTTGTCTGCAGGTTAGTGTGTAGAGGACCTGTAGATTGCAGAGGAGCTCCTTCTGTTTCTGGATGGCGATTGGCAGCATGTAGAAGATTCCAGAGGCAGGAAAGCTGTCGGTGTCAAATGGAAGGCTGCATTGCCGTGTGTAAAGGACGTCTGATGCTGGTTATGTGACAAAGCATGCTACCTGTCGAGCATCTTGTGTAAGTAGTAAAGCGTTGTTGGATTTCTGAGGATGCATTGTAAAATGTGAATGATGTCATTTATGTATGTAAATGCCTTTAAATGAAATGTATGATGTGACCTTACATGAACTTGGTTAATTAGTAAATGTTACTGGTATTGGCCTTGGAATGCTGGTGTTAGACTTCGAATGCCGTTGTTAGGCTTGGAAAGCTGGTGCTCACCTTAAAATGCTGGTGCTAGTCTTAAAATGGATGTCTTAGTGCTAGAATGTTGGTGTTAGTCTTAAAATGGATGTCGTAGTCACAGAATTCTAGTGTTCGTCTTAGAGTGCTGGTGTTAGTCTTAGGGTGCGTATCAGTCTTAGAATGCATGACTTAGGGTTAGAATGCTGGTCTTAGTCTCTGAATGGTGGTGGTAGTTTTAGAACGCATGTCAGTGTTAGTTTGTGGGTTGTTGTCTGTTTAGGGCTTGTGTGTATGGGTGGGATGTGGGTTGTCGATTTACAATGTTTTCCCTTTTTAGACTTTGAGATATTTAGAAACAAAAAGTCGCAGATGGGGGGTGTTGTTTTTCTCCCTCTACCGGCAGGGGATTTTTTCCCCAATCCCGGCTGGTCTGCGAGGCGACATTTGTCAACGCTTCTGTTTGAGCAATGTTGGGTGCAGGGACGGGGTTTTGGCAGGCAGGGTTTTCAGGATGTTCCCAGGAGCGCGGTGCCTGTGTATTTATTCTCAGCGAGGCAGGGGTAGGCATCGGAAGGGAAGAGCAGAGGTGGGTTTTGGAGCAGTGAGGCCGGCGGCAGGGGAATGCGTTTGGTATGTGTGTGAGCGTATATAGATGCGTGCAAGCGTGTGTGGGCAGTTCTAGGCTTTGGGCTTTTGTCTTTGCATCGAACGTGGGTTGTCAATTTAAAATGTTTTTAGAACTTGGATGCTTTTACAACTTAAAAGTTTTTAGAAATTAGTGTCTAATTGGAGAAAGTACTGTCTCAAAGGAGAACTTAGTGTCTAAATGGTGACTGTAGTGTCTAATTGGTGATCCTGGTGTCTAAGTGGAGATCCTTGTGTCTATTTGGTGATCCTTGTGTCTAATTGCAGAACCTTGTGTCTAACTGGAGAAGTTTGTGTGTGCTTGGAGAAGGTAGCATTTCAATGGACAAGTTATAGTTTCAATGGAGAACATAGCGTTTCAAAGCAGAACATAGCATTTCAATGCAGATCTTGGCGTTTGAATGCGGAACTTCGCATTTGAATGCCGAACTTAGTATTTCGGTACAGAACTCAGCGTTTCGATGGATAAATTACCATTTCAATACAAATACTGAGTGTTTCAATAGATAATTTCTTGTTTCATTTCTGAATTTAATGTTTCACTGAAGAACTTAGCGTTTCACTGGAGAACTTGGCGTTTCAATGGAGAATGTAGTGTCTTAATGGAGAATTTAGCGTTTCAATGGCGTCTAACCAGGCGTCTAACCCAGGATAATCTAAGGCCGGCTAAGCTAATCTGACCCGGGATAATCTGACCCGGGATAATCTGACCCGGGATAATCTGGCCCGGGATAATCTGACCCGGGATAATCTGGCCCGGCTTAATCCGGCCCGGCTTAATCCGGTTTAGAAAAATCTGACCCTAAATTTTACCCTAATCCTAACCATAAACCTAATCCTAAACCTAACTCCCTAACACTACCCTCACCAAAGAAGTTTCCCTAATCCTTATCCCTAAAATACACTAATCTGCAACAGCCAGACTGGGTTAAATTTGGCTGGGCTAGATTAAACTGGACTGGATTAAACTGTGCTGGAGTGAACTAAACTGGGCTGGACTGGATTGAACTGGGCTGGATAGTGTTAATCTGTGCTACAGTGAACTGAACTACGCTGGGCTAGATCTAACTGAGCTAGACTGGATTAAAACGGACTGGACAGGGTTAAACTGGCCTTGTCTGGATTAAACTGAGCTGGACTGGGTTAAACTGGGCTAGACTGGGTTAAACTGAGACAGACTGGATTAGAGTGGGCTTGAGTGAACTAAACTGGGCTGAATTAAACTGAGATGGACTGGATTAAACTGGGTTGGACTCTGTTAAATTAGGCTAGACTCTGTTAAACTGTGCTGGACTGGGTTAAACTGTCTTGGGCTGGATTAAATTTATCTGCTCTGGATTAAACTGGGCTGCACTTGATTAAATTTAGCTGGACTGGATTATATTGGGCTGGACTGCATTAAACTGAGCTGGACTGGTTTAAAATGCGCTGGACTGGATGTAACTGAGCTGGAATGGATTAAACCGGGCTGGAAGGCATTGAAGTGGGCTGGACTAGTTTAAACAGGGCTGGCCTGGATCAAACTGAGCTGGACTGTGTTTAAAGTGGGCTTGACTGGGTTAAACTGGGCTGGGCTGGATTGAAGAGAGCTGGACTGGATTAAACTGGGCTGGACAGGGTTAAACTGTGCTAGAGTGAACTAAACGGGGCTGGGCTGGATCAAACTGAGCTGGACTGGGTTAACGTGGGCTTGGCTGGATCAAACTGATATAGACTGGGTTAAACTGGTCTGGAGTGGGGTTAACTGGGGTGGATTGGATTATACTGGGCTGGTGTGTATTAAATATGGCTGGACTGGGTTAAACTGGGCTGGACTGTATCAAACTGGGCTGGACTGGGTTAAAGTGGGCTGGGCTGGATTGAAGTGAGCTGGACTGGATTAAAACGGGCTTGACTGCGTTAAATTAGGCTGGGCTGTATCAGACTGGGCTGGACTGGGTTAAACTGGGCTGGGCTGGATTGAACTGAGCTGGCCTGGATTATATTGAGTTGGAGTGCATTAAATATGGCTGGACTAGGTTAAACAGGGCTGTGCTGGATTGAACTGAGCTGGACTGAATTAAATAGGGCTGAACTGGGTTAAAAAGTGCTACAGTGAACTGAAGTGGGCTGGGCTGCATTAAACTGAGCTGGACTGGATTAAATTGGCCTGGGCTGGATCAAACTGAGCTGGACTAGGTTAAACTGGGCTGGACTGAGTTAACCGGGGCTGGACTGGGTTAAATTGAGCCAGACTGGATTAAAGTGGGCTGGACTGGGTTAACCTGTGCTAGAGTTAACTAGGATCAAAGTGAGCTGGACTAGGTTAAACTGGGCTGTGTTGGATCAAACTGAGCTGGACTGGGTTAAACAGGGCTGGAGTGGATTATATGTAGCTGGAGTGTATTAAATATGGCTGGGCTGGGTTAAACTGGGCTGGGCTGTAACAAACTGGGCTGGACTGGGTTAAACAGGGCTGGGCTGGATTGAACTGATCTGGACTGGATTAAAGTGAGCTGGAGTGGATTATACTGAGCTGGAGTGTATTATATATGGCTGGACTGGGTTAAACTGTGCTGGGCTGGATCAAACTGGGCTGGACTGGGTTAAAGTTGGCTGGACTGGGTTAAACTGGGCTGGGAAGGATTGAACTGATGGGGAGTGGATTAAACTAGGCTGGACAGGGTTAAACTTGGCTGGGCTGTATCAAACTGGGCTGGACTGGGTTAAACTCGGTTGGACTGGGTTAAACTGGGCTAGGCTGAACTGAGATGGACTGGATTAGACTGGTCTGGACTGGGTTAAACTGGCCTGATCTGGATTGAACTGAGCTGGACTGGATTGAACTGGGCTGGACAAGGTTAAACTGTGCTAGAGTGAACTGAACTTGGCTGGGCTGGATTAAAGTGAGCTGGACTGGGTTAAACTGGGCTGGGTTGGATCAAACTGAGCTGGACTGTGTTTAAAGTGGGCTGGAGTGGGTTAAAAGGGTCTGAACTGGAATATACTGAGTTGGAGTGTATTAAATAAAGCTGGACTGGCTAAACTGGGCTGGGCTCAATTGAACTGAGCTGGAGTGAATTCAATTGGGCTGGACAGGGTTAAACAGTGCTAGAGTGAACTGAAGTGGGCTGGGCAGGATTAAAGTGAACAGGTCTAAGTTAAACTGGGCTGGGCTGGGTTGGGTTAAACTGGTCTGGAGTGGATTATACTGAGCTGGAGTATATTAAATATGGCTGGACTGGGTTAAACTGGGCTGGGCTGGATCAAACTGGGTTGGACTGTGTTAGACTTGGCTGGACTGGGTTAACCTGGTCTGGGATTGATTGAACTGATCTGGAGTGGATTAAACTGTGCTAGAGTGAACTGAACTGGGCTGGGCTGGATTAAAGTGAGCTGGACTGAGTTAAACTGGTCTGGCCTGCGTTAAACTGGGATGGACTGGAGTAGATTGAGCTGGTGTGTATTAAATATCGCTGGACTGATTTAAACTGGGCTGGGCTGGGTTAAACTGGGCTGGAGTGGATTATACTGAGCTGGAGTGTATTAAATATGGCTCGACTGGGTTAAACTGGGCTGGGCTGTAACAAACTGGGCTGGGCTGGGTTAAACTGGGCTGGGCTGTATCAAACTGTGCTGGCCTGGGTTAAACTGGGCTGGGCTGTATCAAACTGGGCTGGCCTGGGTTAAACTGGGCTGGCTTGGGTTAAACTGGGCTGGGCTGTATCAAACTGGGCTGGCCTGGGTTAAACATGGCTGGCCTGGGTTAAACTGGGCTGGGCTGTATCAAACTGGGCTGGCCTGGGTTAAACTGGGCTGGAGTGTATTAAATATGGCTGAACTGGGTTAAACTGGGCTGGGCTGGATCAAACTGGGTTGGACTTGGTTAAAGTGGGCTGGGCTGGATTGAACTGAGCTGGACTGGATTAAACTGGGTTCAGCTGGATTGAATTGAGCTGGAGTGGATTAAACACAGCTGGACTGGGTTAAACATGACTGGGTTGGGTTAAACTCTGCTGCTGTGAACTAAACTGGGCTGGACTGTGTTAAACTGCGCTGGGTTTGATTAAATTTAGCTGGAGTGGATTAAACTGGGCTGGACTGAATTAAACTGAGCTGGACTGGGTTTAACTGGGCTTGTCTGGATTAAACTGGGCTGGAGTGTGTCAAACTGAGTTGGGCTGGATTAAATTGAGCTGGACTGGGTGAAGCTGGGCTGGACCGGATTAAACTGAGATGGAGTGTATTAAACTGAGCTGGCCTGGACTAAAGTGGGCTGGCCTGGATTAAACTGAACTGGACTGGGCTAAACTTGGCTGCGCTGGGTTAAATTGAGCTGGACAGGGTTAATCTGGGCTGGACTGGGTTGAACTGGGCTGGAGTGGGTTAAAGTGGGTTGGGCTTTATCAAATTGGGCTGGCCTGGGTTAAACTGGGCTGGAGTGGATTATGCTGAGCTGGAGTATATTAAATATGGCTGGAGAGGGTTAAACTGGGCTGGGCTGGATCAAACTGGGCTGGACTGTGTTAGACTTGGCTGGACTGGGTTAACCTGGGCTGGGATTGATTGAACTGATCTGGAGTGGATTAAACTGTGCTAGAGTGAACTGAACTGGGCTGGGCTGGATTAAAGTGAGCTGGACTGAGTTAAACTGGTCTTGCCTGGGTTAAACTGGGGTATACTGGAGTAGATTGAGCTGGTGTGTATTAAATATAGCTGGACTGGGTTAAACTGGGCTGGAGTGGATTATAATGAGCTGGAGTGTATTAAATGTGGCTGGACTGGGTTAAACTTGGCTGGAGTGGGTTAAACTGGTCTGGAGTGGATTATACTGAGCTGGAGTATATTAAATATGGCTGGACTGGGTTAAACTGGGCTGGGCTGGATAACTGGGCTGGACTGTGTTAGACTTGGCTGGACTGGGTTAACCTGGGCTGGGATTGATTGAACTGATCTGGAGTGGATTAAACTGTGCTAGAGTGAACTGAACTGGGCTGGGCTGGATTAAAGTGAGCTGGACTGGGTTAAACTGGGCTGAACTGGGTTAAACTGGGCTGGGTTGGATCAAACTGAGCTGGACTGTGTTTAAAGGGGGCTGGAGTGGGTTAAAAGGGTCTGAACTGGATTATACTGAGTTGGAGTGTATTAAATATAGCTGGACTGGCTAAACTGGGCTGGGCTCAATTGAACTGAGCTGGAGTGAATTCAATTGGGCTGGAGAGGGTTAAACAGTGCTAGAGTGAACTGAAGTGGGCTGGGCAGGATTAAAGTGAGCTGGACTAAGTTAAACTGGGCTGGGTTGGGTTAAACTGGGCTGGACTGGGTTAAACTGTGCTCAAGTGAACTGAAGTGGGCTGGGCTGGGTCAAAGTGAGCTGGACTGGGTTAAACTGGGCTGGGCTGGATTGAACTGAGATGGACCGGATTAAACTGGTCTAGACTAAGTTAAACTAGGCTGGACTGGATTATACTGAGGTGGAGTGTATTAAATGTGGCTGGACTGGGTTAAACGGGGCTGGACGGGGTTAAACTGGGCTGGTCTGTATCAAACTTGGCTGGCCTGGGTTAAACTGGGCTGGACTGGGTTAAACTGGGCTGGAGTAGATTATACTGAGCTGGAGTGTATTGAATATGGCTGGACTGGGTTAAACTGGGCTGGGCTGGATCCAACTGGGTTGGACTTGGTTAAAGTGGGCTGGGCTGGATTGAACTGAGCTGGACTGGATTAAACTGGGTTGAGCTGGATTGAATTGAGCTGGACTGGGTTAAACTGCGCTGGGTTTGATTAAATTTAGCTGGACTGGATTAAACAGGTCTGGACTGGGTTAAACTGAGCTGGACTGGGTTAAACTGGGCTTGGCTGGATTAAACTGGGCTGGACTGTGTCAGACTGAGTTGGGCTGGATTAAACTGAGCTGGACTGGGTGAAGCTGGGCTGGACCGGATTAAACTGAGATGGAGTGTATTAAACTGGGCTGGCCTGGACTAAAGTGGGCTGCCCTGGATTACACTGAACTGGACTGGGTTAAACTTGGCTGCGCTGGGTTAAATTGAGCTGGACTGGGTTAATCTGGGCTGGACTGGGTTAAACTGGGCTGGGCTGGATTGAACTGAGGTGGACTGGGTTAAAGTGGGCTTGACTGGGTTAAACAGTGCTAGAGTGAACTGAAGTGGGCTGGGCAGGATGAAAGTGAGCTGGCCTGGGTTAAACTGGGCTGGGTTGTATCAAACTGGGCTGGCCTGGGTTAAACTGGGCTGGTCTGGGGTAAAACTGGGCTGGACTGGGTTAAACTGGGCTGGAGTGGATTATACTGAGCTGGAGTATATTAAATATGGCTGGACTGGGTTAAACTGGACTGGAGTGGATCAAACTGGGCTGGACTGGGTTAGACATGGCTGGACAGGGTTAAACTGGGCTGGGATTGATTGAACTGATCTGGAGTGGATTAAACTGTGCTAGAGTGAACTGAACTAGTCTGGGCTGGATTAAACTGAGCTGCACTGGGTTAAACTGGTCTGGCCTGCGTTAAACTGGGGTGGACTAGAGTAGATTGAGCTGGTGTGTATTAAATAAAGGTGGACTGGGTAAAACTGGGCTGGGCTGGGTTAAACTTTGCTGGGCTGGATTATACTGAGCTGGAGTGTATTAAGTATGGCTGGAGGGGGTTAAACTGGGCTGGGCTATAACAAACTGGGCTGGAATGGGTTAAACATGGCTGGGCTATAACAAACTGGGCTGGACTGGGTTAAACATGGCTGGACTGAGTTAAACTGGGCAGGGCTGTATCAAACTGGGCTGGGATGTATTGAACTGAGCTGGACTGAATTAAATTGGGCTGGACAGGGTTAAACTGTGCTAGAGTGAACTGAAGTGGGCTGGGCAGGATGAAAGTGAGCTAGACTGGGATAAACTGGGCTGGGCTCCATCAAACTGAGCTGGACTGTGTTTAAACTGAGCTGGACTGTGTTAAACTGGGCTGGACTGGGTTAAAGATTGCTAGAGTGAACTGAAGTGGGCTGGATCAAAGCAAGCTGGACTGGGTTAAACTGTGCTGGAGTAAACTGAACTAGGCTGGGAGGATCAAACTGAGCTGGGCTGTATCAAAGTGGGTTGGCCTGGGTTAGACTGGGCTGCACTGGGTTAAACTGGGCTGGAGTGTATTAAATGTGGCTGGACTGGGTTAAACTGGGCTGGACTGGGTTACACTGGGCTGGGATGGATTGATTTGATCTGGAGTGGATTAAACTAGGCTGGACAGGGTTAAACTGTGCTAGAGTGAGCTGAACTGGGCTGGGCTGGATGAAATGGGGCTGGGCTGGGTTAAACTGGGGTGGATTGCATTATACTGAGCTGGTGTGTATTAAATATGGCTGGACTGGGTTAAACTGGGCTGGGCTGGATCAGACTGGGTTGGACGTGGTTAAAGTGGGCTGGGCTGGATTGAACTGAGCTGGGCTGGATCAAACTGGGTTGAGCTGGATTGAATTGAGCTGGACTGGATCAAACTGAGCTGGCCTGGATTAAACACAGCTGGACTGGGTTAAACATGACTGGGCTGGGTTAAAATCTGCTGCTGTGAACTAAAGTGGGCTGGACTGTGTTAAACTGCGCTGGGTTTGATTAAATTTAGCTGGACTGGATTAAACAGGTCTGGACTGGGTTAAACTGACCTGGACTGGGTTAAACTGGGCTTGTCTGGATTAAACTGGGCTGGAGTGTGTCAAACTGAGTTGGGCTGAATTAAACTGAGCTGGACTGGGTGAAGCTGGGCTGGACTGGATTAAACTTCGATGGAGTGTATTAAACTGGGCTGGCATGGACTAAAGTGGGCTGGCATGGGTTAAACTGAACTGGACTGGGTTAAACTTGGCTGCGCTGGGTTAAATTGAGCTGGACTGGTCTGGACTGGATTAAACTGGGCTGGGCTGGATTGAACTGAGGTGGACTGGGTTAAAGTGGTCTTGACTGGGTTAAACAGTGCTAGAGTGAACTGAAGTGGGCTGGGCTGGATTAAAGTGAGCTGGACTGAGTTAAACTGGTCTGGACTGGGTTAAACTGGGGTGGACTGGAGTAGATTGAGCTGGTGTGTATTAAATATAGCTGGACTGGGTTAAACTGGGCTGGGCTGGATTGAACTGAAGTGGGCTGGGCTGGATTGAACTGAGGTGGACTGGGTTAAAGTGGGCTTGACTGAGTTAAACAGTGATAGAGTGAAATGAAGTGGGCTGGGCAGGATGAAAGTGAGCTGGCCTGGGTTAAACTGGGCTGGGTTGTATCAAACTGTGCTGGCCTGGGTTAAACTGGGCTTGCCTAGGGTAAAACTGGGCTGTACTGGGTTAAACTGTGCTGTACTGGGTTAAAGTGGGGTGGGCTTTATCAAATTGGGCTGGACTGGGTTAAACTGGGCTGGAGTGGATTATACTGAGCTGGAGTATATTAAATATGGCTGGACTGGGTTAAACTGGGCTGGGCTGTTTCAAACTGGGCTGGCCCAGATTAAACTGGGCTGGGCTGTATCAAACTGGGCTGGCCTGGGTTAAACAGGGCTGGACTGGGTTAAACTGGGGTGGGCTGTATCAAACTGGGCTGGACAGGGTTAAACTGGGCTGGAGTGGATTATACTGAGATGGAGTATATTAAATATGGCTGGACTGGGTTAAACTGGGCTGGGCTGTTTCAAACTGGGCTGGCCCAGATTAAACTGGGCTGGGCTGTATCAAAGTGGGCTGGCCTGGGTTAAACAGGGCTGGCCTGGGTTAAACATGGCTGGACTGGGTTAAACTGTGCTAGAGTGAACTGAAGTGGGCTGGGCTGGATCAAACTGAGCTGGACTGGGTTAAACTGTGCTGGAGTAAACTGAACTGGGTTGGGGAGGATCAAACTGAGCTGGGCTGTGCCAAAGTGGGTTGGCCTGGGTTAAACTGGGCTGGGCTGGGTTAAACTGGGGTGGATTGCATTATCCTGAGCTGGTGTTTATTAAATATGGCTGGACTGGGTTAAAGTGGGCTGGGCTGGATCCAACTGGGTTGGACTTGGTTAAAGTGGGCTGGGCTGGATTGAACTGAGCTGGACTGGATTAAACTGGGTTGAGCTGGATTGAATTGAGCTGGACTGGATCAAACTGGGTTGAGCTGGATTGAATTGAGCTGGACTGGATCAAACTGAGCTGGCCTGGATTAAACACAGCTGGACCGGGTTAAACATGACTGGGCTGGGTTAAACTCTGCTGCTGCGAACTAAACTGGGCTGGACTGTGTTAAACTGCGCTGGGTTTGATTAAATTTAGCTGTAGTGGATTAAACTGGGCTGGACTGGGTTAAATTGAGCTGGACTGGGTTAAACTGGGCTTGTCTGGATTAAACTGGGCTGGAGTGTGTCAAACTGAGTTGGGCTGGATTAAACTGAGCTGGACTGGGTGAAGCTGGGCTGGACTGGATTAAAGTGAGATGGAGTGTATTAAACTGGGCTGGCCTGGACTAAAGTGGGCTGGCCTGGATTAAACTGAACTGGACTGGGTTAAACTTGGCTGCGCTGGGTTAAATTGAGCTGGACTGGGCTGGACTGGGTTAAACTGGGCTGGGCTGGATTGAACCGAAGTGGGCTGGGCTGGATTGAACTGAGGTGGACTGGGTTAAAGTGGGTTTGACTGAGTTAAACAGTGATAGAGTGAAATGAAGTGGGCTGGGCAGGATGAAAGTGAGCTGGCCTGGGTTAAACTGGGCTGGGTTGTATCAAACTGTGCTGGCCTGGGTTAAACTGGGCTTGCCTAGGGTAAAACTGGGCTGTACTGGGGTAAAACTGTGCTGTACTGGGTTAAAGTGGGGTGGGCTTTATCAAATTGGGCTGGACTGGGTTAAACTGGGCTGGAGTGGATTATACTGAGCTGGAGTATATTAAATATGGCTGGACTGGGTTAAACTGGGCTGGGCTGTTTCAAACTGGGCTGGCCCGGATTAAACTGGGCTGGGCTGTATCAAACTGGGCTGGCCTGGGTTAAACAGGGCTGGACTGGGTTAAACTGGGGTGGGCTGTATCAAACTGGGCTGGACAGGGTTAAACTGGGCTGGAGTGGATTATACTGAGCTGGAGTGTATTAAATATGGTTGGACTGGGTTAAACTGAGCTGGGCTGTAACAAACTGGGCTGGGCTGGTTTAAACTGGGTTGGACTGGGTTAAACTTGGCTGGGCTGGATTATACTGAGGTGGAGTGTATTAAATATGGCTGGAGGGGGTTAAACTGGGCTGGGCTGTAACAAACTGGGCTGGACTGGGTTAAATATGGCTGGACTGGGTTAACCTGGGCTGGGCTGTATCAAGGTGGGCTGGCCCGGGTTAAACTGGGCTGGGATGGATTGAACTGAGCTGGACTGAATTAAATTGGGCTGGACAGGGTTAAACTGTGCTAGAGTGAACTGAAGTGGGCTGGGCAGGATGAAAGTGAGCTAGACAGGGATAAACTGGGCTGGGCTCGATCAAACTGAGCTGGACTGTGTTTAAACTGAGCTGGACTGTGTTAAACTGGGCTGGACTGGGTTAAAGTTTGCTAGAGTGAACTGAAGTGGGCTGGGCTGGATCAAAGTGAGCTGGACTGGGTTAAACTGCGCTGGAGTAAACTGAACTGGGCTGGTGAGGATCAAACTGAGCTGGCTGTATCAAAGTTGGTTGGCCTGGGTTAAACTTGGCTGCACTGGGTTAAACTGGGCTGGAGTGTATTAAATGTGGCTGGACTGGGTTAAACTGGGCTGGACTGGGTTACACTGGGCTGGGATGGATTGAACTGATCTGGAGTGGATTAAACTAGGCTGGACAGGGTTAAACTGTGCTAGAGTGAACTGAACTGGGCTGGGCTGGATGAAACGGGGCTGGGGCTGGGTTAAACTGGGGTGGATTGCAGTATACTGAGCTGGTGTGTATTAAAAATGGCTGGACTGGGTTAAAGTGGGCTGGGCTGGATCCAGCTGGGGTTGGACTTGGTTAAAGTGGCTGGGCTGGATTGAACTGAGCTGGACTGGATTAAACTGAGCTGGCCTGGATTAAACACAGCTGGACTGGGTTAAACATGACTGGGCTGGGTTAAACTCTGCTGCTGTGAACTAAAGTGGGCTGGACTGTGTTAAACTGCGCTGGGTTTGATTAAATTTAGCTGTAGTGGATTAAACTGGGCTGGACTGGGTTAAACTGAGCTGGACTGGGTTAAACTGGGTTTGGCTGGATTAAACTGGGCTGGAGTGTGTCAAACTGAGTTGGGCTGGATTAAACTGAGCTGGACTGGGTGAAGCTGGGCTGGACTGGATTAAAGTGAGATGGAGTGTATTAAACTGGGCTGGCCTGGACTAAAGTGGGCTGGCCTGGATTAAACTGAACTGGACTGGGTTAAACTTGGCTGCGCTGGGTTAAATTGAGCTGGACTGGGCTGGACTGGGTTAAACTGGGCTGGGCTGGATTGAACTGAGGTGGACTGGGTTAAAGTGGGCTTGACTGGGTTAAACAGTGCTAGAGTGAACTGAAGTGGGCTGGGCAGGATGAAAGTGAGCTGGACTGGGTTAAACTGAGCTGGCCTGGGTTAAACTGGGCTGTAGTGGGGTAAAACTGGGCTGTAGTGGGGTAAAACTGGGCTGTACTGGGTTAAAGTGGAGTAGATTGAGCTGGTGTGCATTAAATATAGCTGGACTGGTTTAAACTGGGCTGGGTTAAACTGGACTGGAGTGGATTATACTGAGCTGGAGTGTATTAAATATGGCTGGACTGGGTTAAACTGGGCTGGGCTGTAACAAACTGGGCTGGGCTGTATCAAACTGGGCTGGCCTGGGTTAAACTGGGCTGGGCTGTATCAAACTGGGCTGGCCTGGGTTAAACTGGGCTGGACTGGGTTAAACTGGGCTGGCTGTATCAAACTGGGCTGGACAGGGTTAAACTGGGCTGGAGTGGATTATACTGAGCTGGAGTGTATTAAATATGGTTGGACTGGGTTAAACTGGGCTGGGGTGTATCAGACTGGGCTGGACTGGGTTAAACTGGGCTGGGATGGACTGAACTGATCTGGAGTGGATTAAACTGGGGTGGACATCCTTTAACTGTGCTAGAGTGAACTGAAGTGGGCTGGGCTGTATCAAACTGAGCTGGACTGAGTTAAACTGGGCTGGGCTGTGTTAAAGTGTGGTGGACTGGATTATACTGAGCTGGTGTGTATTAAGTATGGTTGGATTGGGTTAAACTGGGCTGGGCTGTATCAGGCTTGGTTGGACTGGGTTAAAGTGGGCTGGGCTGGATTGAAGTGAGATGGACCGGATTAAACTGGTCTGGACTAAGTTAAACTATGCTGGACTGGATTATACTGAGCTGGAGTGTATTAAAAATGGCTGGACTGAGTTAAACTGGGTTGGGCTGTATCAAACTGGGCTGGCCTGGGTTAAACTGGGCTGGCCTGGGTTAAATTGGGCTGGAGTGTATTAAATATGGCTGGACTGGGTTAAACTGTGCTGGGCTGTAACAAACTGGGCTGGGCTGGTTTAAACTGGGTTGGACTGGGTTAAACTTGGCTGGGCTGGATTATACTGAGGTGGAGTGTATTAAATATGGCTGGAGGGGGTTAAACTGGGCTTGCCTAGGGTAAAACTGGGCTGTACTGGGGTAAAAGTGTGCTGTACTGGGTTAAAGTGGGGTGGGCTTTATCAAATTGGGCTGGACTGGGTTAAACTGGGCTGGAGTGGATTATACTGAGCTGGAGTATATTAAATATGGCTGGAATGGGTTAAACTGGGCTGGGCTGTTTCAAACTGGGCTGGCCCGGATTAAACTGGGCTGCGCTGTATCAAACTGGGCTGGCCTGGGTTAAACAGGGCTGGACTGGGTTAAACTGGGGTGGGCTGTATCAAACTGGGCTGGACAGGGTTAAACTGGGCTGGAGTGGATTATACTGAGCTGGAGTGTATTAAATATGGTTGGACTGGGTTAAACTGTGCTGGGCTGTAACAAACTGGGCTGGGCTGGTTTAAACTGGGTTGGACTGGGTTAAACTTGGCTGGGCTGGATTATACTGAGGTGGAGTGTATTAAATATGGCTGGAGGGGGTTAAACTGGGCTGGGCTGTAACAAACTGGGCTGGACTGGGTTAAATATGGCTGGACTGGGTTAACCTGGGCTGGGCTGTATCAAGGTGGGCTGGCCTGGGTTAAACTGGGCTGGCCTGGGTTAAACTGGGCTGGGCTGTATTAAACTGGGCTGGCCTGAGTTAAACTGTGTTGAGCTGTATCAAACTGGGCTGGCCTGGGTTAAACTGGGCTGGCCTGGGTTAAACTGGGCTGGGCTGGATCAAACTGAGCTGGACTGGGTTAAACTGCGCTAGTGTGAACTGAACTGGGTTGGGCTGGATTAAAGTTTGCTGGACTGGGTTCAAGTGGACCGGGCTGGATCAAATTGAGCTGGACTGTGTTTAAACTTAGCTGTAGTGGGTTAAAGTGGGCTGGAGTGGGTTAAACTGTGCTAGAGTGAACTGAACTGGGCTGGGCTCGATCAAACTTAGCTGGACTGTGTTTAAACTGAGCTGGACTGTGTTAAACTGGGCTGGACTGGCTTAAACTGTGCTAGAGTGAACTGAAGTGGGCTGGGCTGGATGAAAGAGGGCTGGGCTGGGTTAAACTGGGGTGGATTGCATTATCCTGAGCTGGTGTTTATTAAATATGGCTGGACTGGGTTAAAGTGGGCTGGGCTGGATCCAACTGGGTTGGACTTGGTTAAAGTGGGCTGGGCTGGATTGAACTGAGCTGGACTGGATTAAACTGGGTTGAGCTGGATTGAATTGAGCTGGACTGGATCAAACTGGGTTGAGCTGGATTGAATTGAGCTGGACTGGATCAAACTGAGCTGGCCTGGATTAAACACAGCTGGACCGGGTTAAACATGACTGGGCTGGGTTAAACTCTGCTGCTGCGAACTAAACTGGGCTGGACTGTGTTAAACTGCGCTGGGTTTGATTAAATTTAGCTGTAGTGGATTAAACTGGGCTGGACTGGGTTAAACTGAGCTGGACTGGGTTAAACTGGGCTTGTCTGGATTAAACTGGGCTGGAGTGTGTCAAACTGAGTTGGGCTGGATTAAACTGAGCTGGACTGGGTGAAGCTGGGCTGGACTGGATTAAAGTGAGATGGAGTGTATTAAACTGGGCTGGCCTGGACTAAAGTGGGCTGGCCTGGATTAAACTGAACTGGACTGGGTTAAACTTGGCTGCGCTGGGTTAAATTGAGCTGGACTGGGCTGGACTGGGTTAAACTGGGCTGGGCTGGATTGAACCGAAGTGGGCTGGGCTGGATTGAACTGAGGTGGACTGGGTTAAAGTGGGTTTGACTGAGTTAAACAGTGATAGAGTGAAATGAAGTGGGCTGGGCAGGATGAAAGTGAGCTGGCCTGGGTTAAACTGGGCTGGGTTGTATCAAACTGTGCTGGCCTGGGTTAAACTGGGCTTGCCTAGGGTAAAACTGGGCTGTACTGGGGTAAAACTGTGCTGTACTGGGTTAAAGTGGGGTGGGCTTTATCAAATTGGGCTGGACTGGGTTAAACTGGGCTGGAGTGGATTATACTGAGCTGGAGTATATTAAATATGGCTGGACTGGGTTAAACTGGGCTGGGCTGTTTCAAACTGGGCTGGCCCGGATTAAACTGGGCTGGGCTGTATCAAACTGGGCTGGCCTGGGTTAAACAGGGCTGGACTGGGTTAAACTGGGGTGGGCTGTATCAAACTGGGCTGGACAGGGTTAAACTGGGCTGGAGTGGATTATACTGAGCTGGAGTGTATTAAATATGGTTGGACTGGGTTAAACTGAGCTGGGCTGTAACAAACTGGGCTGGGCTGGTTTAAACTGGGTTGGACTGGGTTAAACTTGGCTGGGCTGGATTATACTGAGGTGGAGTGTATTAAATATGGCTGGAGGGGGTTAAACTGGGCTGGGCTGTAACAAACTGGGCTGGACTGGGTTAAATATGGCTGGACTGGGTTAACCTGGGCTGGGCTGTATCAAGGTGGGCTGGCCCGGGTTAAACTGGGCTGGGATGGATTGAACTGAGCTGGACTGAATTAAATTGGGCTGGACAGGGTTAAACTGTGCTAGAGTGAACTGAAGTGGGCTGGGCAGGATGAAAGTGAGCTAGACAGGGATAAACTGGGCTGGGCTCGATCAAACTGAGCTGGACTGTGTTTAAACTGAGCTGGACTGTGTTAAACTGGGCTGGACTGGGTTAAAGTTTGCTAGAGTGAACTGAAGTGGGCTGGGCTGGATCAAAGTGAGCTGGACTGTGTTAAACTGGGCTGGACTGGGTTAAAGTTTGCTAGAGTGAACTGAAGTGGGCTGGGCTGGATCAAAGTGAGCTGGACTGGGTTAAACTGCGCTGGAGTAAACTGAACTGGGCTGGTGAGGATCAAACTGAGCTGGGCTGTATCAAAGTTGGTTGGCCTGGGTTAAACTTGGCTGCACTGGGTTAAACTGGGCTGGAGTGTATTAAATGTGGCTGGACTGGGTTAAACTGGGCTGGACTGGGTTACACTGGGCTGGGATGGATTGAACTGATCTGGAGTGGATTAAACTAGGCTGGACAGGGTTAAACTGTGCTAGAGTGAACTGAACTGGGCTGGGCTGGATGAAACGGGGCTGGGCTGGGTTAAACTGGGGTGGATTGCAGTATACTGAGCTGGTGTGTATTAAAAATGGCTGGACTGGGTTAAAGTGGGCTGGGCTGGATCTAGCTGGGTTGGACTTGGTTAAAGTGGCTGGGCTGGATTGAACTGAGCTGGACTGGATTAAACTGAGCTGGCCTGGATTAAACACAGCTGGACTGGGTTAAACATGACTGGGCTGGGTTAAACTCTGCTGCTGTGAACTAAAGTGGGCTGGACTGTGTTAAACTGCGCTGGGTTTGATTAAATTTAGCTGTAGTGGATTAAACTGGGCTGGACTGGGTTAAACTGAGCTGGACTGGGTTAAACTGGGTTTGGCTGGATTAAACTGGGCTGGAGTGTGTCAAACTGAGTTGGGCTGGATTAAACTGAGCTGGACTGGGTGAAGCTGGGCTGGACTGGATTAAAGTGAGATGGAGTGTATTAAACTGGGCTGGCCTGGACTAAAGTGGGCTGGCCTGGATTAAACTGAACTGGACTGGGTTAAACTTGGCTGCGCTGGGTTAAATTGAGCTGGACTGGGCTGGACTGGGTTAAACTGGGCTGGGCTGGATTGAACTGAGGTGGACTGGGTTAAAGTGGGCTTGACTGGGTTAAACAGTGCTAGAGTGAACTGAAGTGGGCTGGGCAGGATGAAAGTGAGCTGGACTGGGTTAAACTGAGCTGGCCTGGGTTAAACTGGGCTGTAGTGGGGTAAAACTGGGCTGTAGTGGGGTAAAACTGGGCTGTACTGGGTTAAAGTGGAGTAGATTGAGCTGGTGTGTATTAAATATAGCTGGACTGGTTTAAACTGGGCTGGGTTAAACTGGACTGGAGTGGATTATACTGAGCTGGAGTGTATTAAATATGGCTGGACTGGGTTAAACTGGGCTGGACTGGGTTAAACTGGGCTGGGCTGTATCAAACTGGGCTGGCCTGGGTTAAGCTGGGCTGGGCTGTATCAAACTGGGCTGGCCTGGGTTAAACTGGGCTGGACTGGGTTAAACTGGGCTGGGCTGTATCAAACTGGGCTGGACAGGGTTAAACTGGGCTGGAGTGGATTATACTGAGCTGGAGTGTATTAAATATGGTTGGACTGGGTTAAACTGGGCTGGGGTGTATCAGACTGGGCTGGACTGGGTTAAACTGGGCTGGGATGGACTGAACTGATCTGGAGTGGATTAAACTGGGGTGGACATCCTTTAACTGTGCTAGAGTGAACTGAAGTGGGCTGGGCTGTATCAAACTGAGCTGGACTGAGTTAAACTGGGCTGGGCTGTGTTAAAGTGTGGTGGACTGGATTATACTGAGCTGGTGTGTATTAAGTATGGTTGGATTGGGTTAAACTGGGCTGGGCTGTATCAGGCTTGGTTGGACTGGGTTAAAGTGGGCTGGGCTGGATTGAAGTGAGATGGACCGGATTAAACTGGTCTGGACTAAGTTAAACTATGCTGGACTGGATTATACTGAGCTGTAGTGTATTAAAAATGGCTGGACTGAGTTAAACTGGGTTGGGCTGTATCAAACTGGGCTGGCCTGGGTTAAACTGGGCTGGCCTGGGTTAAACTGGGCTGGAGTGTATTAAATATGGCTGGACTGGGTTAAACTGTGCTGGGCTGTAACAAACTGGGCTGGGCTGGTTTAAACTGGGTTGGACTGGGTTAAACTTGGCTGGGCTGGATTATACTGAGGTGGAGTGTATTAAATATGGCTGGAGGGGGTTAAACTGGGCTGGGCTGTAACAAACTGGGCTGGACTGGGTTAAATATGGCTGGACTGGGTTAACCTGGGCTGGGCTGTATCAAGGTGGGCTGGCCTGGGTTAAACTGGGCTGGCCTGGGTTAAACTGGGCTGGGCTGTATTAAACTGGGCTGGCCTGAGTTAAACTGTGTTGAGCTGTATCAAACTGGGCTGGCCTGGGTTAAACTGGGCTGGCCTGGGTTAAACTGGGCTGGGCTGGATCAAACTGAGCTGGACTGGGTTAAACTGCGCTAGTGTGAACTGAACTGGGCTGGGCTGGATTAAAGTTTGCTGGACTGGGTTCAAGTGGACCGGGCTGGATCAAATTGAGCTGGACTGTGTTTAAACTTAGCTGTAGTGGGTTAAAGTGGGCTGGAGTGGGTTAAACTGTGCTAGAGTGAACTGAACTGGGCTGGGCTCGATCAAACTTAGCTGGACTGTGTTTAAACTGAGCTGGACTGTGTTAAACTGGGCTGGACTGGCTTAAACTGTGCTAGAGTGAACTGAAGTGGGCTGGGCTGGATGAAAGAGGGCTGGGCTGGGTTAAACTGGGGTGGATTGCATTATCCTGAGCTGGTGTTTATTAAATATGGCTGGACTGGGTTAAAGTGGGCTGGGCTGGATCCAACTGGGTTGGACTTGGTTAAAGTGGGCTGGGCTGGATTGAACTGAGCTGGACTGGATTAAACTGGGTTGAGCTGGATTGAATTGAGCTGGACTGGATCAAACTGGGTTGAGCTGGATTGAATTGAGCTGGACTGGATCAAACTGAGCTGGCCTGGATTAAACACAGCTGGACCGGGTTAAACATGACTGGGCTGGGTTAAACTCTGCTGCTGTGAACTAAAGTGGGCTGGACTGTGTTAAACTGCGCTGGGTTTGATTAAATTTAGCTGTAGTGGATTAAACTGGGCTGGACTGGGTTAAACTGAGCTGGACTGGGTTAAACTGGCCTTGTCTGGATTAAACTGGGCTGGAGTGTGTCAAACTGAGTTGGGCTGGATTAAACTGAGCTGGACTGGGTGAAGCTGGGCTGGACTGGATTAAACTGAGATGGAGTGTATTAAACTGGGCTGGCCTGGACTAAAGTGGGCTGGCCTGGATTAAACTGAACTGGACTGGGTTAAACTTGGCTGCGCTGGGTTAAATTGAGCTGGACTGGGCTGGACTGGGTTAAACTGGGCTGGGCTGGATTGAACCGAAGTGGGCTGGGCTGGATTGAACTGAGGTGGACTGGGTTAAAGTGGGTTTGACTGAGTTAAACAGTGATAGAGTGAACTGAAGTGGGCTGGGCAGGATGAAAGTGAGCTGGCCTGGGTTAAACTGGGCTGGGTTGTATCAAACTGTGCTGGCCTGGGTTAAACTGGGCTTGCCTAGGATAAAACTGGGCTGTACTGGGGTAAAACTGTGCTGTACTGGGTTAAAGTGGGGTGGGCTTTATCAAATTGGGCTGGACTGGGTTAAACTGGGCTGGAGTGGATTATACTGAGCTGGAGTATATTAAATATGGCAGGACTGGGTTAAACTGGGCTGGGCTGTTTCAAACTGGGCTGGCCCGGATTAAACTGGGCTGGGCTGTATCAAACTGGGCTGGCCTGGGTTAAACAGGGCTGGACTGGGTTAAACTGGGGTGGGCTGTATCAAACTGGGCTGGACAGGGTTAAACTGGGCTGGAGTGGATTATACTGAGCTGGAGTATATTAAATATGGTTGGACTGGGTTAAACTGTGCTGGGCTGTAACAAACTGGGCTGGGCTGGTTTAAACTGGGTTGGACTGGGTTAAACTTGGCTGGGCTGGATTATACTGAGGTGGAGTGTATTAAATATGGCTGGAGGGGGTTAAACTGGGCTGGGCTGTAACAAACTGGGCTGGACTGGGTTAAATATGGCTGGACTGGGTTAACCTGGGCTGGGCTGTATCAAGGTGGGCTGGCCCGGGTTAAACTGGGCTGGGATGGATTGAACTGAGCTGGACTGAATTAAATTGGGCTGGACAGGGTTAAACTGTGCTAGAGTGAACTGAAGTGGGCTGGGCAGGATGAAAGTGAGCTAGACAGGGATAAACTGGGCTGGGCTCGATCAAACTGAGCTGGACTGTGTTTAAACTGAGCTGGACTGTGTTAAACTGGGCTGGACTGGGTTAAAGTTTGCTAGAGTGAACTGAAGTGGGCTGGGCTGGATCAAAGTGAGCTGGACTGGGTTAAACTGCGCTGGAGTAAACTGAACTGGGCTGGTGAGGATCAAACTGAGCTGGGCTGTATCAAAGTTGGTTGGCCTGGGTTAAACTTGGCTGCACTGGGTTAAACTGGGCTGGAGTGTATTAAATGTGGCTGGACTGGGTTAAACTGGGCTGGACTGGGTTACACTGGGCTGGGATGGATTGAACTGATCTGGAGTGGATTAAACTAGGCTGGACAGGGTTAAACTGTGCTAGAGTGAACTGAACTGGGCTGGGCTGGATGAAATGGGGCTGGGCTGGGTTAAACTGGGGTGGATTGCAGTATACTGAGCTGGTGTGTATTAAAAATGGCTGGACTGGGTTAAAGTGGGCTGGGCTGGATCCAGCTGGGTTGGACTTGGTTAAAGTGGCTGGGCTGGATTGAACTGAGCTGGACTGGATTAAACTGAGCTGGCCTGGATTAAACACAGCTGGACTGGGTTAAACATGACTGGGCTGGGTTAAACTCTGCTGCTGTGAACTAAAGTGGGCTGGACTGTGTTAAACTGCGCTGGGTTTGATTAAATTTAGCTGTAGTGGATTAAACTGGGCTGGACTGGGTTAAACTGAGCTGGACTGGGTTAAACTGGGTTTGGCTGGATTAAACTGGGCTGGAGTGTGTCAAACTGAGTTGGGCTGGTTTAAACTGAGCTGGACTGGGTGAAGCTGGGCTGGACTGGATTAAACTGAGATGGAGTGTATTAAACTGGGCTGGCCTGGACTAAAGTGGGCTGGCCTGGATTAAACTGAACTGGACTGGGTTAAACTTGGCTGAGCTGGGTTAAATTGAGCTGGACTGGGCTGGACTGGGTTAAACTGGGCTGGGCTGGATTGAACTGAGGTGGACTGGGTTAAAGTGGGCTTGACTGGGTTAAACAGTGCTAGAGTGAACTGAAGTGGGCTGGGCAGGATGAAAGTGAGCTGGACTGGGTTAAATTGAGCTGGCCTGGGTTAAACTGGGCTGTAGTGGGGTAAAACTGGGCTGTAGTGGGGTAAAACTGGGCTGTACTGGGTTAAAGTGGAGTAGATTGAGCTGGTGTGTATTAAATATAGCTGGACTGGTTTAAACTGGGCTGGGTTAAACTGGACTGGAGTGGATTATACTGAGCTGGAGTGTATTAAATATGGCTGGACTGGGTTAAACTGGGCTGGGCTGTATCAAACTGGGCTGGCCTGGGTTAAACTGGGCTGGGCTGTATGAAACTGGGCTGGCCTGGGTTAAACTTGGGTGGACTGGGATAAACTGGGCTGGGCTGTGTTAAACTGGGCTGGACTGGGTTAAACTGGGCTGGGATGTATTGAACTGATCTGGAGTGGATGAAACTGGGCTGGACATGGTTAAACTGTGCTAGAGTGAACTGAACTGGCCTGGGCTGGATCAAACTGAGCTGGACTGGGTTAAACTGGGCTGGGCTGTATCAAAGTGGGCTGGACAGTGTTTAATGTGGGCTGGACTGGGTTACAACTGGGCTGGAGTGGATTATACCGAGCTGGAGAGTATTAAATATGTCTGGACTGGGTTAAACTGGGCTGGGCTGGATCAGAGTGGGCTGGACTGTGTTAAACTTGGGTGGGCTGGATGAAAACTGGGCTGGAGTGGGTTAAACTGGGTTGGCCAGGGTTAAACGGGGTGGACTGGATTATACTGAGGTGGTATGTATTAAATACTGCTGGACTGGGTTAAACTGGGCTGGGCTGTATCAAAGTGGGCTGGCCCTGGTTAAAGTGGGCTGGGATGGATTGAACTGAGCTGGACTGAATTAAATTGGTCTGGAGAGGTTTAAACTGTGCTAGAGTGAACTGAACAGGGCTGGGCTGGATCAAAGTGAGCTAGACTGTGTTTAAAATGAGCTGGACTGCGTTAAAGTGGGCTGGACTGGGTTAAACTGTGCTTGAGTGAACTGAAGTGGGCTGGGCTGGATCAAAGTGACCTGGACTGGGTTAAAGTGGGCTGGGTTGTATCAAACTGAGCTGGACTGTGTTTAAACTGAGCTGGACTGGGTTAAACTGGGCTGTAGTGAACTGAAGTGGGCTGGGCTGGATCAAACTGAGCTGGACTGGGTTAAACTGGGCTGGGCTGGATGAAAACTATGCTGGACTGTGTTTAAAGTGGGCTGGACTGGGTTAAACTGGGCTGGAGTAGATTATACTGAGCTGGAGTGTATTAAATATGCTGGACTGGGTTAAACTGGGTTGGGTTGGATGAAAACTGGGCTGGACTGTGTTAAACTTGGCTGGACTGGGTTAAACTGTGCTGGGATAGATTGAACTGATCTGGAGTGGATTAAACTGGGCTGGACATGGTTAAACTGTGCTAGAGTGAACTGAACTGGGCTGGGCTGGATGAAACTGAGCTGGACTGGGTTAAACTGTGCTGGGCTGTGTTAAACTGTGTTGGACTAGATTATACTGAGTTGGTGTGTATTAAATATGGCTGGACTGGGTTAAACTGGGCTGGGCTGTATCAAACTGGGCTGGGCTGTATCAAACTGGGCTTGGCTGTATGAAACTGGGCTGGCCTGGGTTAAACTTGGGTGGACTGGGTTAAACTGGGCTGGACTGGGTTAAACTGGGCTGGACATGGTTAAACTGTGCTAGCGTGAACTGAACTGGGCTGGGCTGGATCAAACTGAGCTGGACTGGGTTAAACTGGGGTAGACTGGATTATACTGAGCTGGTGTGTATTAAATATGGCTGGACTGGGTTAAATTGGGCTGGGCTGGATGAAACTGAGCTGGACTGGGTTAAACTGGGCTGGGCTGTGTTAAACTGTGTTGGACTGGATTATACTGAGCTGGTGTGTATTAAATATGGCTGGACTGTGTAAAACTGGGCTGGGCTGTATGAAACTGGGCTGACCTGGGTTAAACTTGGGTGGACTGGGTTAAACTGGGCTGGGCTGGATGAAAACTGTGCTGGGCTGGGTTAAACTTGGCTGGACTGGGTTAAACTGGGCTGGACTGTGTTAAACTGGGCTGGACTGGGTTAAACTGGGCTGGGATGGATGGAACTGATCTGGAGTGGATTAAACTGGGCTGGACATGGTTAAACTGTGCTAGAGTGAACAGAGCTGGGCTGGGCTGGATCAAACTGAGCTGGACTGGGTTAAACTGGGCTGGAGTGGATTATCCTGAGCTGGTGTGTATTAAATTTGGCTGGACTGGGTTAAACTGGGCTGGGCTGGATGAAAACTGTGCTGGACTGGGTTAAACTTGGGTGGACTGTGTAAAACTGGGCTGGGCTGTATCAAACTGGGCTGGACTGGATTATACTGAGTTGGAGTGTATTAAGTACGGCTGGAGTGGGTTAAACTTTTCTGGACTGGGTGAAACTGGGCTTGGATGGACTGAACAGATCTGGAGTGGATTTAACTGGGCTGGACTTGGTTAAACTGTGCTAGAGTGAACTGAAGTGGGCTGGGCTGTATCAAACTGAGCTGGACTGGGTTAAACTGGGCTGGGCTGTATCAAAGTGGGCTGGACAGTGTTTAAAGTGGGCTGGACTGGGTTAAACTAGGCTGGGATAGATTGAACTGATCTGGAGTGGATTAAACTGGGCTGGACATGGTTAAACTGTGCTAGAGTGAACTGAACTGGGCTGGGCTGGATGAAACTGAGCTGGACTGGGTTAAAACTGGGCTGGGCTGTATCAAACTGGGCTGGGCTGTATGAAACTGGGCTGGCCTGGGTTAAACTTGGGTGGACTGGGTTAAACTGGGCTGGGCTGGATGAAAACTGTGCTGGGCTGTGTTAAACATGGCTGGACTGGGTTAAACTGGGCTGGACTGGGTTAAACTGGGCTGGGATGGATTGAACTGATCTGGAGTGGATTAAACTGGGCTGGACATGGTTAAACAGTGCTAGAGTGAACTGAACTGGGCTGTGCTGGATCAAACTGAGCTGGACTGGGTTAAACTGGGGCAGACTGGATTATACTGAGCTGGTGTGTACTAAATATGGATGGACTGTGTTAAACTGGCAGGGCTGGATGAAAACTGTGCTGGACTGTGTTAAAATTGGGTGGACTGGGTAAAACTGGGCTGGGCTGTATCAAACTGGGCTGGACTGGATTATACTGAGTTGGAGTGTATTAAATACGGCTGGAATGGGTTAAACTTTGCTGGACTGGGTTAAACAGGGCTGGGATGGACAGAACTGATCTGGAGTGGATTTAACTGGGCTGGACTTGGATAAACTGTGCTAGAGTGAATTGAACAGGGCTGGGCTGGATCAAAGTGAGCTAGACTGTGTTTAAAATGAGCTGGACTGTGTTAAAGTGGGCTGGACTGGGTTAAACTGTGCTAGAGTGAACTGAAGTGGGCTGGGCAGGATCAAAGTGAGCTGGACTGGGTTAAAGTGGGCTGGGCTCGATCCAACTGAAATAGACTGGGTTAAACTGGGCTGGAGTGGATTATACTGAGCTGGAGTGTATTAAATATGCTGGACTGGGTTAAACTGGGCTGGGTTGGATGAAAAGTGGGCTGGACTGGGTTAAACTTGGCTGGACTGGGTTAAACTGGGCTGGGATGGATTGAACTGATCTGGAGTGGATTAAACTGGGCTGGACATGGTTAAACTGTGCTAGAGTGAACTAAACTGGGCTGGGCTGTATCAAACTGAGCTGGGCTGGGTTAAACTGGGGTACTGGATTATACTGAGCTGGTGTGTATTAAATATGGCTGGACTGGGTTAAACTGGGCTGGGCTGTATGAAACTGGGCTGGCCTGTGTTAAACTTGGGTGGACTGGGTGAAACTGGGCTGGGCTGGATGAAAACTTGGCTGGGCTGGGTTAAACGTGGCCGGACTGAGTTAAACTGGGCTAGAGTGAACTGAAGTGGGCTGGGCTGGATCAAAGTGATCTGGATTGGGTTAAAGTGGGCTGGGTTGTATCAAAATGAGCTGGACTATGCTGGACTGTGTTTAAAGTGGGCTGGACTGGTTTAAACTGGGCTGGAGTAGATTATACTGAGCTGGAGTGTATTAAATATGCTGGACTGGGTTAAACTGGGTGGGGTTGGATGAAAACTGGGCTGGACTGGGTTAAACTTGGCTGGACTGGGTTAAACTGGGCTGGGACAGATTGAACTGATCTGGAGTGGATTAAACTGGGTTGGACGTGGTTAAACTGTGCTAGAGTGAACTGAACTGGGCTGGGCTGGATGAAACTGAGCTGGACTGGGTTAAACTGGGCTGGGCTGTGTTAAACTGGGTTGGACTGGATTATACTGAGCTGGTGTGTATTAAATATGTCTGGACTGGGTTAAACTGGGCTGGGCTGTATCAAACTGGGCTGGGCTGTATGAAACTGGGCTGGCCTGGGTTGAACTTGGGTGGACTGTGTTAAACTGGGCTGGACTGAATGAAAACTGTGCTGGGCTGGGTTAAACTTGGCTGGACTGGGTTAAACTGGGCTGGACTGGGTTAAACTGGGCTGGGATGGATGGAACTGATCTGGAGTGGATTAAACTGGGCTGGACATGGTTAAACTGTGCTAGCGTGAACTGAACTGGGCTGGGCTGGATCAAACTGAGCTGGACTGGGTTAAACTGGGGTAGACTGGATTATACTGAGCTGGTGTGTATTAAATATGGCTGGACTGGGTTAAACTGGGCTGGGCTGGATGAAAACTGTGCTGGACTGGGTTAAACTTGGGTGGACTGTGTAAAACTGGGCTGGGCTGTATCAAACTCGCTGGACTGGATTATACTGAGTTGGAGTGTATTAAGTACGGCTGGAGTGGGTTAAACTTTGCTGGACTGGGTGAAACTGGGCTTGGATGGACTGAACAGATCTGGAGTGGATTTAACTGGGCTGGACTTGGTTAAACTGTGCTAGAGTGAACTGAAGTGGGCTGGGCTGTATCAAACTGAGCTGGACTGGGTTAAACTGGGCTGGGCTGTATCAAAGTGGGCTGGACAGTGTTTAAAGTGGGCTGGACTGGGTTAAACTGGGCTGGAGTGGATTATCCTGAGCTGGAGTGTATTAAATATGGCTGGGCTGGATCAGAGTGGGCTGGACTGTGTTAAACTTGGGTGGGCTGGATGAAAACTGGGCTGGAGTGGGTTAAACTGGGTTGGCCCGGGTTAAACGGGGTGGACTGGATTATACTGAGGTAGTATTTATTAAATACTGCCGGACTGGGTTAAACAGGGCTGGGCTGGATCAAAGTGAGCTAGACTGTGTTTAAAATGAGCTGGACTGTGTTAAAGTGGGCTGGATTGGGTTAAACTGTGCTAGAGTGAACTGAAGTGGGCTGGGCTGGATCAAAGTGAGCTGGACTGGGTTTAAGTGGGCTGGGTTGTATCAAACTGAGCTGGACTGTGTTTAAACTGAGCTGGACTGGGTTAAACTGGGCTGTAGTGAACTGAAGTGGGCTGGGCTGGATCAAACTGAGCTGGACTGGGTTAAACTGGGCTGGGCTGGATGAAAACTATGCTGGACTGTGTTTAAAGTGGGCTGGACTGGGTTAAACTGGGCTGGAGTAGATTATACTGAGCTGGAGTGTATTAAATATGCTGGACTGGGTTAAACTGGGTTGGGTTGGATGAAAACTGGGCTGGACTGTGTTAAACTTGGCTGGACTGGGTTAAACTGTGCTGGGATAGATTGAACTGATCTGGAGTGGATTAAACTGGGCTGGACATGGTTAAACTGTGCTAGAGTGAACTGAACTGGGCTGGGCTGGATGAAACTGAGCTGGACTGGGTTAAACTGGGCTGGGCTGTGTTAAACTGGGCTGGACAGTGTTTAAAGTGGGCTGGACTGGGTTAAACTGGGCTGGAGTGGATTATCCTGAGCTGGAGTGTATTAAATATGGCTGGGCTGGATCAGAGTGGGCTGGACTGTGTTAAACTTGGCTGGGCTGGATGAAAACTGGGCTGGAGTGGGTTAAACTGGGTTGGCCCGGGTTAAACGGGGTGGACTGGATTATACTGAGGTAGTATTTATTAAATACTGCCGGACTGGCTTAAACTGGGCTGGGCTGTTTCAAAGTGGGCTGGCCCTGGTTAAAGTGGGCTGGGATGGATTGAACTGAGCTGGACTGAATTAAATTGGTCTGGAGAGGGTTAAACTGTGCTAGAGTGAACTGAACAGGGCTGGGCTGGATCAAAGTGAGCTAGACTGTGTTTAAAATGAGCTGGACTGTGTTAAAGTGGGCTGGACTGGGTTAAACTGTGCTAGAGTGAACTGAAGTGGGCTGGGCTGGATCAAAGTGAGCTGGACTGGGTTAAAGTGGGCTGGGTGGTATCAAACTGAGCTGGACTGTGTTTAAACTGAGCTGGACTGGGTTAAACTGGGCTGGAGTGAACTGAAGTGGGCTGGGCTGGATCCAGCTGAGCTGGACTGGGTTAAACTGGGCTGGGTTGTATCACACTGACCTGGACTGTGTTTAAAGTGGGCTGGACTGGGTTAAACTGGGCTGGAGTGGATTATCCTGAGCTGGAGTGTATTAAATATGGCTGGGCTGGATCAGAGTGGGCTGGACTGTGTTAAACTTGGGTGGGCTGGATGAAAACTGGGCTGGAGTGGGTTAAACTGGGTTGGCCCGGGTTAAACGGGGTGGACTGGATTATACTGAGGTAGTATTTATTAAATACTGCTGGACTGGCTTAAACTGGGCTGGGCTGTATCAAAGTGGGCTGGCCCTGGTTAAAGTGGGCTGGGATGGATTGAACTGAGCTGGACTGAATTAAATTGGTCTGGAGAGGGTTAAACTGTGCTAGAGTGAACTGAACAGGGCTGGGCTGGATCAAAGTGAGCTAGACTGTGTTTAAAATGAGCTGGACTGTGTTAAAGTGGGCTGGACTGGGTTAAACTGTGCTAGAGTGAACTGAACAGGGCTGGGCTGGATCAAAGTGAGCTAGACTGTGTTTAAAATGAGCTGGACTGTGTTAAAGTGGGCTGGACTGGGTTAAACTGTGCTAGAGTGAACTGAAGTGGGCTGGGCAGGATCAAAGTGAGCTGGACTGGGTTAAACTGGGCTGGGTTGTATCACACAGACCTGGACTGTGTTTAAAGTGGGCTGGACTGGGTTAAACTGGGCTGGAGTGGATTATACTGAGCTGGAGTGTATTAAATATGCTGGACTGGGTTAAACTGGGCTGGGTTGGATGAAAACTAGGCTGGACTGGTTTAAACTTGGCTGGACTGGGTTAAACTGGGCTGGGATGGATTGAACTGATCTGGAGTGTATTAAACATGGCTGGACATGGTTAAACTGTGCTAGACTGAACTAAACTGGGCTGGGCTGGATGAAACTGAGCTGGGCTGTGTTAAACTGGGGTAGACTGGATTATACTGAGCTGGTGTGTATTAAATATGGCTGGACTGGGTTAAACTGGGCTGGGCTGGATGAAACTGGGGTGGGCTGGGTTAAACATGACTGGACTGGGTGAAACTCTGCTGGGATGGATTGAACTGATCTGGAGTGGATGAAACTGGGCTGGACAAGGTTAAACTGTGCTAGAGTGAACTGAAGTGGGCTGGGCTGGATCAAACTGAGCTGGACTGGGTTAAACTGGGCTGGGCTGTTTCAAACTGGGCTGGACAGTGTTTAATGTGGGCTGGACTGGGTTAAACTGGGCTGGAGTGGATTATACCGAGCTGGAGTGTATTAAATATGTCTGGACTGGACTGGGTTAAACTGGGCTGGGCTGCATCAGACTGGGCTGTACTGTGTTAAACTTGGGTGGGCTGGATGAAAACTGGGCTGGAGTGGGTTAAACTGGGTTCGCCCGGGTTAAACGGGGTGGACTGGATTATACTGAGGTAGTATTTATTAAATACTGCCGGACTGGGTTAAACTGGGCTGGGCTGTATCAAAGTGGGCTGGCACTGCTTAAAATGGGCAGGGCTGGATTGAACTGAGCTGGACTGAATTAAATTGGTCTGGAGAGGGTTAAACTGTGCTAGAGTGAACTGAACAGGGCTGGACTGGATCAAAGTGAGCTAGACTGTGTTTAAAATGAGCTGGACTGTGTTAAAGTGGGCTGGACTGGGTTAAACTGTGCTTGAGTGAACTGAAGTGGGCTGGGCTGGATCAAACTGAGCTGGACTGGGTTAAACTGGGCTGGGTTGTATCAAACTGAGCTGGACTGTGTTTAAACTGAGCTGGACTGGGTTAAACTGGGCTGGAGTGAACTGAAGTGGGCTGGGCTGGATCAAACTGAGCTGGACTGGGTTAAACTGGGCTGGGCTGGATGAAAACTATGCTGGACTGTGATTAAAGTGGGCTGGACTGGGTTAAACTGGGCTGGAGTAGATTATACTGAGCTGGAGTGTATTAAATATGCTGGACTGGGTTAAACTGGGTTGGGTTGGATGAAAACTGGGCTGGACTGTGTTAAACTTGGCTGGACTGGGTTAAACTGTGCTGGGATAGATTGAACTGATCTGGAGTGGATTAAACTGGGCTGGACATGGTTAAACTGTGCTAGAGTGAACTGAACTGGGCTGGGCTGGATGAAACTGAGCTGGACTGGGTTAAACTGGGCTGGGCTGTGTTAAACTGGGCTGGACAGTGTTTAAAGTGGGCTGGACTGGGTTAAACTGGGCTGGAGTGGATTATCCTGAGCTGGAGTGTATTAAATATGGCTGGGCTGGATCAGAGTGGGCTGGACTGTGTTAAACTTGGCTGGGCTGGATGAAAACTGGGCTGGAGTGGGTTAAACTGGGTTGGCCCGGGTTAAACGGGGTGGACTGGATTATACTGAGGTAGTATTTATTAAATACTGCCGGACTGGCTTAAACTGGGCTGGGCTGTTTCAAAGTGGGCTGGCCCTGGTTAAAGTGGGCTGGGATGGATTGAACTGAGCTGGACTGAATTAAATTGGTCTGGAGAGGGTTAAACTGTGCTAGAGTGAACTGAACAGGGCTGGGCTGGATCAAAGTGAGCTAGACTGTGTTTAAAATGAGCTGGACTGTGTTAAAGTGGGCTGGACTGGGTTAAACTGTGCTAGAGTGAACTGAAGTGGGCTGGGCTGGATCAAAGTGAGCTGGACTGGGTTAAAGTGGGCTGGGTGGTATCAAACTGAGCTGGACTGTGTTTAAACTGAGCTGGACTGGGTTAAACTGGGCTGGAGTGAACTGAAGTGGGCTGGGCTGGATCCAGCTGAGCTGGACTGGGTTAAACTGGGCTGGGTTGTATCACACTGACCTGGACTGTGTTTAAAGTGGGCTGGACTGGGTTAAACTGGGCTGGAGTGGATTATCCTGAGCTGGAGTGTATTAAATATGGCTGGGCTGGATCAGAGTGGGCTGGACTGTGTTAAACTTGGGTGGGCTGGATGAAAACTGGGCTGGAGTGGGTTAAACTGGGTTGGCCCGGGTTAAACGGGGTGGACTGGATTATACTGAGGTAGTATTTATTAAATACTGCTGGACTGGCTTAAACTGGGCTGGGCTGTATCAAAGTGGGCTGGCCCTGGTTAAAGTGGGCTGGGATGGATTGAACTGACCTGGACTGAATTAAATTGGTCTGGAGAGGGTTAAACTGTGCTAGAGTGAACTGAACAGGGCTGGGCTGGATCAAAGTGAGCTAGACTGTGTTTAAAATGAGCTGGACTGTGTTAAAGTGGGCTGGACTGGGTTAAACTGTGCTAGAGTGAACTGAACAGGGCTGGGCTGGATCAAAGTGAGCTAGACTGTGTTTAAAATGAGCTGGACTGTGTTAAAGTGGGCTGGACTGGGTTAAACTGTGCTAGAGTGAACTGAAGTGGGCTGGGCAGGATCAAAGTGAGCTGGACTGGGTTAAACTGGGCTGGGTTGTATCACACAGACCTGGACTGTGTTTAAAGTGGGCTGGACTGGGTTAAACTGGGCTGGAGTGGATTATACTGAGCTGGAGTGTATTAAATATGCTGGACTGGGTTAAACTGGGCTGGGTTGGATGAAAACTAGGCTGGACTGGTTTAAACTTGGCTGGACTGGGTTAAACTGGGCTGGGATGGATTGAACTGATCTGGAGTGTATTAAACATGGCTGGACATGGTTAAACTGTGCTAGACTGAACTAAACTGGGCTGGGCTGGATGAAACTGAGCTGGGCTGTGTTAAACTGGGGTAGACTGGATTATACTGAGCTGGTGTGTATTAAATATGGCTGGACTGGGTTAAACTGGGCTGGGCTGGATGAAACTGGGGTGGGCTGGGTTAAACATGACTGGACTGGGTGAAACTCTGCTGGGATGGATTGAACTGATCTGGAGTGGATGAAACTGGGCTGGACAAGGTTAAACTGTGCTAGAGTGAACTGAAGTGGGCTGGGCTGGATCAAACTGAGCTGGACTGGGTTAAACTGGGCTGGGCTGTATCAAACTGGGCTGGACAGTGTTTAATGTGGGCTGGACTGGGTTAAACTGGGCTGGAGTGGATTATACCGAGCTGGAGTGTATTAAATATGTCTGGACTGGACTGGGTTAAACTGGGCTGGGCTGCATCAGACTGGGCTGTACTGTGTTAAACTTGGGTGGGCTGGATGAAAACTGGGCTGGAGTGGGTTAAACTGGGTTCGCCCGGGTTAAACGGGGTGGACTGGATTATACTGAGGTAGTATTTATTAAATACTGCCGGACTGGGTTAAACTGGGCTGGGCTGTATCAAAGTGGGCTGGCACTGCTTAAAATGGGCAGGGCTGGATTGAACTGAGCTGGACTGAATTAAATTGGTCTGGAGAGGGTTAAACTGTGCTAGAGTGAACTGAACAGGGCTGGACTGGATCAAAGTGAGCTAGACTGTGTTTAAAATGAGCTGGACTGTGTTAAAGTGGGCTGGACTGGGTTAAACTGTGCTTGAGTGAACTGAAGTGGGCTGGGCTGGATCAAACTGAGCTGGACTGGGTTAAACTGGGCTGGGTTGTATCAAACTGAGCTGGACTGTGTTTAAACTGAGCTGGACTGGGTTAAACTGGGCTGGAGTGAACTGAAGTGGGCTGGGCTGGATCAAACTGAGCTGGACTGGGTTAAACTGGGCTGGGCTGGATGAAAACTATGCTGGACTGTGTTTAAAGTGGGCTGGACTGGGTTAAACTGGGCTGGAGTAGATTATACTGAGCTGGAGTGTATTAAATATGCTGGACTGGGTTAAACTGGGTTGGGTTGGATGAAAACTGGGCTGGACTGTGTTAAACTTGGCTGGACTGGGTTAAACAGTGCTGGGATAGATTGAACTGATCTGGAGTGGATTAAACTGGGCTGGACATGGTTAAACTGTGCTAGAGTGAACTGAACTGGGCTGGGCTGTATCAAACTGAGCTGGACTGGGTTAAACTGGGCTGGGCTGTATCAAAGTGGGCTGGACAGTGTTTAATGTGGGCTGGACTGGATTAAACTCGGCTGGAGTGGATTATACCGAGCTGGAGTGTATTAAATATGTCTGGACTGGGTTAAACTGGGCTGGGCTGGATGAAAACTGTGCTGGACTGGGTTAAACTTGGGTGGACTGGGTTAAACTGGGCTGGGATGGATTGAACAGATCTGGAGTGGATTAAACTGGGCTGGACTGGGTTAAACTGTGCTAGAGTGAACTGAACTGAGCTGGGCTGTATCAAACTGAGCTGGACTGGGTTAAACTGGGCTGGGCTGTATCAAACTGGGCTGGACAGTGTTTAATGTGGGCTGGACTGGATTAAACTCGGCTGGTGTGGATTATACCGAGCTGGAGTGTATTAAATATAGCTGGACTGGGTTAAACTGGGCTGGGCTGGATGAAAGCTGTGCTGGACTGGGTTAAACTTGGGTGGACTGTGTTAAACTGGGCTGGGATGGATTGAACAGATCTGGAGTGGATTAAACTGGGCTGGACATGGTGAAACTGTGCTAGAGTGAACTGAACTGAGCTGGGCTGTATCAAACTGAGCTGGCCTGGGTTAAACTGGGCTGGGCTGTATCAAAGTGGGCTGGACAGTGTTTAAATTGGGCTGGACTGTGTTAAACTGGGCTGGAGTGGATTATACTGAGCTGGAGTGTATTAAATATGGCTGGACTGGGTTAAACTGGGCTGGGCTGGATCAGAGTGGGCTGGACTGTGTTAAACTTGGCTGGGCTGGATGAAAACTGGGCTGGAGTGGGTTAAACTGGGTTGGCCAGGGTTAAACTGGGGTGGACTGGATTATACTGAGCTGGTATGTATTAAATACTGCTGGACTGTGTTAAACTTGGCTGGGCTGTATCAAAGTGGGCTGGCCCTGGTTAAACTGGGCTGGGATGGATTGAACTGAGCTGGACTGAATTAAATTGGGCTGGAGAGGTTTAAAGTGTGCTAGAGTGAACTGAACAGGGCTGGGCTGGATCAAACTGTGCTGGGCTGGGTTAAACTGGGGTAGACTGGATTATACTGAGCTGGTGTGTATTAAATTTGGCTGGACTGGGTTAAACTGGGCTGGGCTGTATCAAACTGGGGTGGCCTGGGTTAAATTTGTGTGGACTGGGTTAAACTGGGCTGGGCTGGATGAAAACTGGGCTGGTCTGTATCAAACTGGGCTGGACTGGATTATACTGAGTTGGAGTGTATTAAATACGGCTGGAATGGGTTAAAGTTTGCTGGACTGAGTTAAACTGGGCTGGGATGAACTGAAGTGATCTGGAGTGGATTAAACTGGGGTGGACATGGTTAAACTGTGCTAGAGTGAACTGAAGTGGGCTGGGCTGTATCAAACTGAGCTGGACTGGATTAAACTGGGCTGGGCTGTATCAAACTGGGCTGGCCCGGGTTAAACTGTTCTGGACGGGGTTAAACTGGGGTGGACTGGATTATACTGAGCTGGTGTGTATTAAATATTGCTGGACTGGGTTAAACTTGGCTGGGCTTTATCAGACTGGGCTGGACTGGGTTAAACTGGTCTGGACAGGGTTAAAGTGGGCTGGGCTGGATTGAATTGAGATGGACTGGATTAAACTGGGCAGGACTGGTTTTAACTGGGCTGGACTGGATTATACAGAGCTGGATTGTATTAAATATGGCTGTACTAGTTTAAACTGAGCTGGAGTGGGATTAACTGGGGTGTCCTTGATTAAACTGAGCTGGACTGGACTACACAGGGCTGGTGTGGAGTAAGCTGCGCTGGACGTCATTAAACTTGACTGGACTGGGTTAAACTGATCTTGACTGTATTCAACTGAGGTGGACTGGCTTATACGGGGCTGGAGCTGACTAAAATGTGCTGGACTGAGTTAAACTGGGCTGGGCTGAATTCAGGTGGGCTTGACTGGATTAAATGGAGCTGGACTGGATTAAACTGGGCTGGACTGAACTGGGCTGGGCTAAGTTAAACTGAGCTGGAGTTCTCTGATCTGCAGATCTGCAGTTCTCCACACCTGAGCACTGCCTACAGAAAACAATAATGAGGGATGTTTTAATTTCATGAAAATTATAAGACACTCAGTTGCTGATTCAGTCTGCAAAATATAGCTCACCTTGCTCAAGTCAGCTCTAGGTCACAGGTCTCACTTAGCTCCTTGTTCTGCACCTCCGAATTAAAAATACACAGCAAGTCATAAGCCCCCCAGGAGAATAAGGCATAACTTCCTTCTGACACAACAAGTTTACCTACCTGGTACCTTCAACACTGCTCAACCCTCCTCCCATAGTAGAGTCCAACACTGAGCCTCTCCTTCTCTCCAGGTCCTAGGAGTACAATAGAGACACATGACCACAGTGCTTGGAAAAAGTGCCCAACCTCACAATCTTTCTCCTTATCTCCCTGACTCACCTCAAGCACTCATCTGACTCCAGTGGTAGAAGGCAGACCCTGCAACACCAAACACAAATACTGAACCCCTTTGCCATGCTCTTCTCAACTCTAAACCACCAAACCCACACAGACAACCCCCTTACCTTCTCATGGCCCTCCTCAGTTGTCAGCTTCACCTCTCTGGAGTTACCTGCAGCACCTACAAAAGAAATGGAAACAAGGACACACAAAGAGATATAGAAGCTGCACCCTGGCCTCAGCAACTATCATTTCTCTCTCCTGTCATTTCACTACTCATCCACTAAACTTGAAAGGTTTTCCATCCCTTTATTCTAACATGTACACCCCTTGGAAAACACTAACAAGAAAGAAAAAATACAGTTTTATGAAAATGACAAGACCATGAAATACATTGTTACTTGGGTGTTCTAAGCATGGCTCACCTTGGCTAAATAACCTCAATGTCTTTTTTCACTTAAAATGTGAAAGCAAGTCTGAGCCAGGGAGTCTGTGTTAGCCTCAATGTATGATTTGTGTGGATATGTGAGTCAGTGAATGCCAGGTTGAGCCTAAGTCTGAGCTGGAGTGTCTGTGCAGTTTAAATACATGAGACTGAACCAGCCTGTGTGGAAAGAAACCCATGTGAGTCTGAGCCCCAGAATCTGAGACAGAAAAACCCTATGTGCTCTGAAACCAAATATAATTCAAAATCTAACTGAATAAAAGTGAAGCTGTGTAGTCTGTGAATTTTGAATGCAAATCTAAAGCAAAAGAAGAAAGCCAAAAAGTTCAAGCCAGAAAACAACCAAGAAACCAAACCCAGATAAAAAAGACCCAGCTGTACCTTGTCAGGCTGTTTTTATCCTAGCTGGTAATTTGCCCCACCCCTGAGCCAGGGAATTGAGGGAGGGGTTGTGGGTAGGGCCTGGGGTATATAAGGCAGAGCTTTGAAACAAAGGAGCTTCTTTAAAGTTTGGCTCTTTCCAAGGTAAGGTCTCTGGGGTGTTTTGTGTTTTTAATGTTTTCTGTTTTGTTTTTGTAATTTTAAAAAATTTTTTTTTTTTTAGGTCTAAGTTTTAAGTTGCCAGAATGTTTATGTGTCCATGTGCCACTAAAGTCTTTTGTGCTGTGATTTTCTTTGAGATGTTATTGTTATTGGTGGTACTAAGCTAAATGTTTTTTTTTTTTGTTGCTTTCAGCCACAGAAGTAATGGCAGAAGTTGGTTTTGGTTTATGTTCTTGTTAATGGGATTTTGTTTCTGTTCTTTTTTGTATATAGTGGTCATGGCTGTGGTTACTGAACAACCATACAGGTTATGTGGCTAAGAGCTTTTGTAAGAGTGCTTTTGGGTCTGTGGTATTACAAAATCTAAGTTCGATGCTTAGGTTTACAGAAGACCAAAAGGGGATATTATTATTGTTTTGGGATGAGGCTGTTAAAGAAATGGTGGTATTTGGCAGAGAAAGGTCTAAGAATGTTTTTTAGTTAGCTCATTTATTATGTTAAAAGTCTAAAGTATAGGAGACGCTGGTTCTTTACACTCTGCATGTAGTTAAGATTTCAGAGCATTTCTTTTTAATTGTTTGCCTTTAAAATGTTATATGGCTACTTTTTTGTTTGGGTTTTTCTTTCCTATTGTTATTGCAGATGAGAGAAATGAATTGGGTGGATGCTGTGAACACCCAGGTGTCTAGTATGAGACACCTGAGCAATAAGTACGATTTGAGACTTAAGTCGCTATAAAAACGAAGCAGGAAGACTACTTTTTGGCAGAAGAGGGGTGGGGAACAGCATCAGAATAGCAGGAATAGGTCTGAAATGCGCCATAAAGATGACAAAACCGAAATGGGATGTTTTATAGCACCATCTCACAGTGGGCAAAGTAATACAGCTTGGCTGTTTCAATGAGTGCATTTGATTGTGATCTGTGTTGGCGTTTCCACATCACTGCTAAAACTAAAGGTGGTAAGCCTGTTGTTTGGACTCGTTCTTTCTATTCTGACTGATTACATTGGTTATTTAAAAGTGGGCTAAGTATTTGTTTTCAGTACTTGTAAGAGTTCAGGAAAGACCATACTTTGTTTCAGACACCTCAGCAATAGTCTTCTGGGGCACTGCTCCAGTTTCCTTTTCCAGTTGTGAAAAGGTGAGGGTTTGTTTTGGAGTGTGTTGTCTCAGTGTTTAGAAGAACACAGCAAAGGGGGTTCAGTTTGTGTTTGGTATTGCAGGTCTGGCCCTGGACCTTTGGAGTCAGATGAGAGCTTGTCTTGAGTCACGGAAGTAAGGAGAAGGATCGTAGGCTCGGTCAGTTTTGCAAGAACCATGGTCATTGGATTTTTTTGCTCTTCTAGGGCATGGAGAGTAGGAGATGCTTGGAATCAGACTGTGGAATGGCTTTCGGACAGGCGAGGCCAGTGTTGAGGCGCTTTGGAGGAGCTTGAGGGTTGGTAAGGAACAGGCTGGGCGGGACGGCTGGGGTGGTGGAGATGAGGGCCACCACAGGCTGTTCCCTGTTTTTGGTTTGTTTCTGGCAGATGATGAAGAGGAACTTGTCAAGGTCTGCAGCATGGCTGGTGTCTGCTGTGGGAGTTCTGAGCAGTGAGGCTGCCTCAAGACGCCTGGGACTCTGCATGCTAAGTAGAAGGACTGCTTTAGGAGGCGAGGGGGTGGGGAATAATGTCAGAATGGCCGGAAGGGGTTTGAGCTGTAGCCTTCCAGTGTAGTATTTGAGGCAGAATTTTCTGAGAAGACGCTTGGAGGTGGCTGGGAGGGGAATGGTCAGTTTCAGCGTAGGTAGTGCCTGGGAGTTAAATGCCAGGATGAGAAGGTGCCATTTGTGGGGCTTAAGTCTGGGGTGTCGTGTCAGGGGCAGTAGGTAACGGTCCTTGGTGAACCAGGCACGGGTGGGAAAGTAGTGTTTGTTGTCTTTGGCTCCTCGCCGAGAGTTGTGCTGTGGCTGCTTCAGGCGAGGTCCAGCTTTGGTTCCTAGCCAGAGAGTTGTTCTTTAGAAGTGCCTGGAGAAGTCCTGACCCTGGGAGACCTTCCTAGATACGGCTGGCCGCTCCTTGCGCCGTGGGCTGGCCCCCTGCGTAGCAATGAGCGTGCGTTTTTGTGAGTATGAAAGCCCGAGCCTCATGCTGTGTGAGGGAGCCAGAAGCTCATCCCAGGCAGGTGAGCGTTGCCTGCGCGGGGACGCCCGCTAAGGTTGGGCTTGCCACCTCGCGCTGCCATGACGATTGTCGGAGCTGGTTTGCTGATGGTCTTTCCGGGGTCCTTGGGGTTGGTAAGATAACGAACCATGAGAAGCATGCTTTGCTATCTGTATGGTTTTCTGTATTAATAAGCTAGCTGTGAGTTTTCTGATTTTCTCTGGTTTTCTGTCACCTGGAACTCTTGAACTGTGGAATGTATGTGGTGGGGTTTTATAATCACAGTGTAGTTCTTTCCTCTTGATGAGCTGTGTGAATGGAGAGAAGAACTCTGAGAATAAGCTTGTAATTAATGAGACAGGCCCAGACAGGCTGCTTGGGAGTGGGTGTGATAGTCTATGTAGAGTTAGTGTCTGAGCCAGAGGGTGTGAGGGTCTTTGCTGAGGTTGTCTGAATGTCAGTCTGTGTACGCCTGTCAACCTAAGGGTGAGTGTGAGCTTGGGGTGAGACTTAGAGGCAGAATAAGCTTTTGCTTGGCGTTGCTGTGAATAAGGCCAGGTTGTTCTTGCAGATGGTGAGATGGTTAGCCACGTGTGAGAGGCTCATGGAAGAGGGTTGAGCCGAGTGACAGAACCAGGTGAGCCAATTTGTGGTGTCAGAAGCAAGTTCCAGTTTATTCTCCTGGCTGGCTTATGACTTGCTGTGTGTTTTTAATTTGGAGGTGCGAAGCGAGCTGGGTGCCCCAGAGCTGTCCTGGGCTCAGTGAGTTCTGCTTGGCAGACTGAAGCAGCAATTGATGGAGCGTTGGTGGTTTTTGTGAAATGAAAACCAGCTCTTCCTGTTGTGTTCTGCAGGCGGTGCCCGGGCTCAAAGAAGAGAAGGGAAGGCGTGCAAAGTCCAGCGGAGGAGTAGCAGAGTGACGGGAGAGGGAGTGGGCACTTGGTGAGTGAAGGGTGTTACTTTGAACCTTCTCTCAGGGTTTCTCTGTTTCCCTTTGTGTTTCAGGTGCTGCAGGTAACTCAGGCGAGGTGAAGGTGCCAAGTGAGGAGGGCTGTGAGGAGGTAAGGGGTTTGTGTGTGTGGTAGCTTAGAATTGAGAATAACATGTTCAGTGCTTTTAGTATTTGTGTTTCGTATTGAAGGTATTGCCCTGGACCTCTGGAGTCGGATGAGTGCTTCTGGTGAGTCAGGGCGGTAAGGAGAAGGATTGTGGGATCGGTCAGTTTCGCAAGAACCATAGTCATTGGAGTTCTTTGCTCTTCTAGGGCGTGGAGAGCAGGAGACGCTTGGAATGAGACTGTGGAATGGCTCTGGGACAGGCGAGGCCAGCGTTGAGGCGCTTTGGAGGAGCCCGAGGGTTGGTAAGGAACAGGCCGGGCGGGATGGTTGGGGTGGTGGAGATGACGGCCACCATAGGCTGTTCCCTGTTTTTGGTTTGTTTCTGGCAGATGATGAAGAGGAACTTGTCAAGGTCTGCAGCATGGCTGGAGTCTGCCGTGGGAGTTCTGAGCAGTGAGGTTGCCTCGAGACGCATGGGACTCTGCACGCTAAGTAGCGGGACTGCTTTAGGAGGCGAGGGGGTGGAGGACAATGTCAGAATGGCAGGAAGGGGTTTGGGCTGTAGCCTTCAAATGTAGTATTTGCGGCAGAATTTTCTGAGAAGACGCTTGGAGGTGGCTGGGAGGGGAATGGTCAGTTTTAGTGAAGGTAGTGTCTGGGAGTTAAATGCCAGGATGAAAAGGTGCCTTTTGTGGGGCTTAAGTCTGGGGTGTCGTGTCAGGGGCAGTAGGTGACTTTCCTTGGTGAACCAGGCAAGGGTGGGAAAGTAGTGTTTGTTGCCTTTGGCTCCTCGCAGAGAGTTGTGCTGTGGCTGCTTCAGGCGAGGTCCAGTTTGGTTCCTAGCCAGAGAGTTGTTCTTTAGAACTGCCTGGAGAAGTCCTGACCCTGGGAGACCTTCCTAGATACGGTTGGCCGCTTCTTGCGACGTGGGCTGGCCCCCTGCGTAGCAACGAGCGTGCGTTTTTGTGAGTATGAAAGCCCGAGCCTCATGCTGTGTGAGGGAGGCAGAAGCTCATCCAGGCAGGTGAAGGTTGCCTGCACAGGGGACGCCCGCTAAGGTTGAGCCTGCCACCTGGCACTGCCATGACGATTGTTGGAGCTGGTTTGCTGATGGTCTTCCCAGGGTCCTTGGGGTTGGTAAGATCAGCAACCAGGAGAAGCATGCTTCACTATCTGTATAGTTTTCTGTATTAATAAGCTAGCTGTGCATTTTCTACTTGTCTCTGTTTTTCTCTTACCTGGAATTCTTGAACTGTGAAACGTATGTGGTGGGGTTCTGTATTCACAGTGTAGTTCTCTCCTCTTGATGAGCTGTGTGAGTGGACAGAAGAGCTGTGAGAATAAGCTTGGGTTTAATGAGTCAGGGACAAAGAGCCTGCTTGGGAGTGGGTGTGATAGTCTGTGTAGAGTTAGTGTCTGAGCCAGAGGGTGTGAGAGTCTGTGTTGAGATTGAAAGGCATACACAGACTCATATTCAGACAACCCAAGTGTCAGTGTGAGCTTAGGCTGAGTCTTAGAGGCAGATTAAGCTTTTACTTGGCATTGCTGTGAATAAGGCCAGGTTGTTCTTGCAGATGGCGAGATGTTTAGCCCTGTGTGAGAGGCTGATGGAGGAGGGTTGAGCTGAGTGAAGGAAGCAGGTGGGTAAATTTTTTGTTTCAGAAGGAAGCTATGCCTTATTCTCCTGGCTGGCTTATGACTTGCTGTGTGTTTTTAAATTGGTAGGTGCGGAGTGAGGTGCGAAGCAGAGCTGGGTGCCCCTGAGCTGTCTTGGACTCGTGAGTTCTGCTTATCAGACTGAAGCAGCAAGTGAGTGAGCGTCTTGAAGTTTTTGTGAAATTAAAACCAGCTTTTCATGTTGTGTTCTGCAGGTGGTGCCCAGGATCAAAGAAGAGAAGGGAAGGCGTGCAAAGTCCAATGGAGGAGTAGCAGAGTGACGGGAGAGGGAGTGGGGACTTGGTGAGGGAAGGGTGTGACTTTGAACCCTCTCTCAGGGTTTGTCTGTTTCCCTTTGTGTTTCAGGTGCTGCAGGTAACCCGGGAGAGTTGAAGGTGCCAAGTGAGGAGGGCTGTGAGGAGGTAAGGGGTTTGTGTGCGTGTGCGGTAGCTTAGAATTGAGAAGAACATGTTCAGGGCTATTAGTGTTTGTGTTTGGCATTGCAGGTCTTGCCCTGGATCTTTGGAGTAGGATGAGTGCTTGAGTTGAGTGAGGGAGGTAAGGAGAAGGATTGTGGGGTCGGTCACTTTTGCAAGAACCATGGTCATTGTTTTCTGTCGCACTCTTAGAGCACGGAGGGCAGGAGAGACCCCAGGTCACTCTGTAGAATGGGTTGGGGACAGGCAAGCACAGTGTTGAGGAGCTTTGGAGGAGGCCGAGGTTTGGTAAGGAACAGGCCGGGCGGGATGGCTGGGGTGATGGAGATGAGGGCCACCACAGGCTGTTCCCTGTTTTTGGTTTGTTTCTGCAGATGATGAAGAGGAACTTGTCAAGGTCTGCAGCATGGCTGGCGTCTGCCATGGGAGTTCTGAACAGTGAGGTTGCCTCGAGACGCCTGGGACTCTGCACGCTAAGTAGAAGGACTGCTTTAGGAGGCGAGGGGGTGGGGAATAATGTCAGAATGGCAGGAAGGGGTTTGAGAAGTAGCCTTCCAATGTAGTATTTGATCCAGAATGTATGAGAAGATGCTTGGAGGTGGCTGGGAGGAGAATGGTCAGTTTTAGTGAAGGTAGTGTCTGGGAGTTAAATGCCAGGATGAGAAGGTGCCGTTTGTGGGGCTTAAGTCTGGGGTGTCGTATCAGGGGCAGTAGGTAACGGTCCTTGGTGAACCAGGCCAGGGTGGGAAAGTAGTGTTTGTTGCCTTTGGCTCCTCGCAGAGAGTTGTGCTGTGGCTGCTTCAGGTGAAGTTCAGCTTTGGTTCCTAGCCAGAGAGTTGTTCTTTAGAACTGCCTGGAGAAGTCCTGACCCTGGGAGACCTTCCTAGATACGTTTGGCCGCTTCTTGCGACGTGGGCTGGCCCCCTGCGTAGCAATGAGCATGTGTTTTTGTGAGTATGAAAGCCCGAGCCTCATGCTGTGTGAGGGAGGCAGAAGCTCATCCAGGCAGGTGAACGTTGCCTGCGCGGGGACGCCCCCTAAGGTTGAGCCTGCCACCTGGCACTGCCATGAAGACTGTCGGAGCTGGTTTGCTGATGGTCTTCCCAGGGTCCTTGGGGTTATTAAGATAAGTAAGCAGGAGAACTATGCTTTGCTATCTCTATAGTTTTCTGTATTAATAAGCTAGCTGTGAGTATTCTGCTTGTCTCTGGTTTTCTGTCAGCTGGATTTCTTAACCTGTGGAACGTAGGTGGTGGGGTTTTATATTGACAGTGTAGTTCTCTCCTCTTGATGAGCTGTGTGAATGGAGAGAAGAGCTCTGAGAATAAGCTTGTAGTTAATGAGTCAGGGCCAGAGAGTCTGCTTGGGAGTGGGTGGGATAGTCTATGTAGAGTTAGTGTCTGAGCCTGAGGGTGTGAGGGTCTGTGTTGAGATTGTCTGAACATGAATCTGTGTATGCCTGTCAACCTAGGTATTGGTGTGAGCTTGGGGTGAGACTTAGAGGCAGAATAAGCTTTTGCTTGGTGTTGCTGTGAATAAGGCCCTGTTGTTTTTGCAGATGGTAAGATGGTTAGCCACCTGTGAGAGGCTGATGGAGGAGGGTTGAGCTGAGTGATGGTACCAGGTGAGTCAATCTGTGGTGTCAGAAGCAAGTTCCAGTTTATTCTCCTGGCTGGCTTATGACCTTCTGTGTGTTTTTAATTTGCAGGTGCGGAGTGAGGAGTCAAGTGAGCTGCGTGACCCCGAGCTGACTTGGACTCGGTGAGTTCTGCTTATCAGACTGAAGCAGCAAGTGAGTGAGCGTCTCGTGGTTTTTGTGAAATGAAAACCAGCTCTTCATGTTGTGTTCTGCAGGCGGTGCCCGGGCTCAAAGAAGAGAAGGGAAGGCGTGCAAAGGCCAGCGGAGGATTAGCAGAGTGATGGGAGAGGGAGCGGTGACTTGGTGACAGAAGGGTGTGACTTTGAACCCTCTCTCAGGGTTTGTCTGTTTCCCTTGGTGTTTCAGGTGCCGCAGGTAACTCAGGACAGGTGAAGGTGCCAATGGTGGAGGGCTGTGAGGAGGTAAGGGGTTTGTGTGTGTGTGCGGTAGCTTAGAATTGAGAAGAACATGGTCAGTGCTTTTAGTATTTGTGTTTGGTATTGCAAGTCTTGCCCTGGATCTTTGGAGTCGGATGAGTGCTTGAGGTGAGTCAGGGAGGTAAGGAGAAGGTTTGCGGGATTTGTCAGTTTTGCGAGAACCATGGTCGTTGGAGTTTTTTGCTCTTCTAGGGCATGGAGAGTAGGAGATGCTTGGAATCAGGCTTTGGGACAGGCAAGGCCAGTGTTGAGGCGCTTTGGAGGAGCCCGAGGGTTGGTAAGAACAGGCCGGGCGGGATGGCTGGGGTGGTGGAGACGAGGGCCACCGCAGGCTGTTCCCTGTTTTTTGTTCGTTTCTGGCAGATGAGGAAGTGGAACTTGTCAAGGTCTGCAGCATGGCTGGAGTCTGCCGTGGGAGTTCTGAGCAGTGAGGTTGCCTCGAGACGCATAGAACTACGCAAGCTAAGTAGAGGGACTGCTTTAGGAGGCGAGGGGGTAGGGGACAATGTCAGAATGGCAGGAAGGGGTTTGGGCTGTAGCCTTCCAGTGTAGTATTTGCGGCCGAATGTCTGAGAAGACACTTGGAGGTGGCTGGGAGGGGAATGGTCAGTTTCAGCATAGGTAGTGCCTGAGAGTTAAATGCCAGGATGAGAAGGTGCCATTTATGGGGCTTAAGTCTGGGGTGTCGTGTCAGGGACGATGCGTAACGATCCTTGGTGAACCAGGCACGGGTGGGAAAGTAGTGTTTGTTGTCTTTGGCTCCTTGCAGAGAGTTGTGCTGTGGCTGCTTCAGGCAAAGTCCAGCTTTGGTTCCTAGCCCGAGAGTTGTGCTTTAGAAGTGCCTGGAGAAGTCCTGACCCTGGGAGACCTTCCTAGATACGGCTGGCCGCTCCTTGCGACGTGGGCTGGCCCCCTGCGTAGCAATGAGCGTGCGTTTTTGTGAGTATGAAAGCCCGAGCCTCATGCTGTGTGAGGGAAGCAGAAACTCATCCCAGGCAGGTGAAGGTTGCCTGCGCGGTGATGCCCGCTAAGGTTGGGCCTGCCACCTGGCACTGCCATGACAATTGTCGGAGCTGGTTTGCCGATGGTCTTCCTAGGGTCCTTGGGGTTGGTAAGATGAGCAACCATGAGAAGTATGCTTTTAGAATCTCTAGGTTCCTATGTTAAAGAACTAGTTGAGAGTTCTGTGTTTGTCTTTGGTTTTCGCTTACCTGGAGTTTTTGAACTCTGGAACGTATGTGGTGGGGTTTTATAACCACAGTGTAGTTCTCTCCTCTTGATGAGCTGTTTGAATGGAGAGAAGAGCTCTGAGAATAAGATTGTATTTAATGACACAGGCCCAGAGAGTCTGCTTGGGGGTGGGTGGGATAGTCTATGTAGAGTTAGTGTCTGAGCCAGAGGGTGTGAGGGTCTGTGTTGAGATTGTCTGAATGTCAGTCTGTGTGAGGCAGAATAAGCTTTTGCTTGGGGTTGCTGTCAATAAGGCTTGTTCTTGCAGCTGGCGAGCTGGTTGGTCTTGCAGATGGCGAGATGGTTAGCCACGTGTGAGAGGCTGATGGAGGAGGGTTGAGCTGAGTGACAGTACCAGGTGAGTCAATCTGTGGTGTCAGAAGGAAGCTGTGCCTTCTTCTCCCGGCTGGCTTTTGACTTGCTGTATGTTAATTTGGCGGCGCGGAGCGAGGAGCCAAGCGAGATACCTGCCCCCGAGCTGAATTGAACACGGTGAGCTATGCTTCGCAGACTGAAGCAACAGGAGTTTTGGCTTTTTGTAATCTTCGTGGAATTTGAAACATTCCTTGTGTTGTGTTTTGTAGGCGATACATGGTCTCAGACATAGACCCAAAGATCTGCACAGGCCAGCGGGCCAGCGGTAAAGTACCGAGAGAGGGAGATGGCACTTGGTGAGGGAAGGGTGCAGCTTTGAGCCCTCTCTCAGCGTGTCTGCTTCTGTTTCTTTTTCAGGTGCCGCAGCCAACTCGGGAGAGGTGAAGGCGCGAAGCGTGGGGAGCTGTGAAGAGGTAAGTGGGTTGTGTGTGTGTATGTGTGTGTGTGTGGGATGGCTGGGTGTTGAGGAGAACATGGTGAAGGGGTTTGGTATTTGTGTTTGGTATTGCAGGGCCTGGCCTCTGCCTTTGGACTGGGATGAGTTCTTGAGGTGAGTCAGTGAGGTAAGCAGAAGGATTTTGGGTTCGGTCCCTTTTTCAAACACCCTGGTCATTTCTCTCTATTGCTCTCCTAGGACTCGAAGGGCAGGGCAGGCCCGGAATCAGACTCTCAAATTGTTTTGGGGCAGGCAAGGTGAGCACAATGTTGAGGAGCTTTGGAGGATGCAGATGGCTGTGACGCGAGAAGCCGCTGGGCTCGGCTGGAGTGGTGGTGATAGCGGCCAGCACAGCATGGTCCCCTTTCTTGGTTTGTTTCTGGCAGATGATGAAGAGGAACTTGGCAACGGCTGCAGCATCACTGGAGTCTGCTGTGGGAGTTCTGAGCAGTGAGGCTGCCTGAAGAGCTGTGGCAGGATGCACGCTAAGTAGAGGGACTGCTTTTTGAGGCGAGGGGGTGGGGGACAACATCAGTATGGCAGGAAGGGTTTTGAGATGTAGTGTTGTGATGTAGTATTTGATCCAGAATGTCTGAGAAGACGCTTGAAGGTGCCTGGGAGGGGAATGTTCAGCTCTAGTGAAGGTAGTGCCTGAGAGTTAAATGCCAGGATGAAAAGGCCCCATTTGTGGGGCTTATGTCTGGTGTGTTGTGTCAGGGCCAGTAGGTAATGGTCTGGGGTGAACCAGGCAAGGGTGGGAAAGTAGTGTTTGTTGTCTTTAGCTCCTCGCAGAGAGTTGTGCTGTGGCTGCTTCAGGCGAGGTCCAGCTTTGGTTCCTAGCCAGAGAGTTGTGCTTTAGAAGTGCCTGGAGAAGTCCTGACCCTGGGAGACCTTCCTAGATACGGTTGGCCGCTCCTTGCGCCGTGGGCTGGCCCCCTGCGTAGCAACGAGCGTGCGTTTTTGTGAGTATGAAAGCCCGAGCCTCATGCTGTGTGAGGGAGGCAGAAGCTCATGCCAGGCAGGTGAAGGTTGCCTGCGCGGGGACGCCCGCTAAGGTTGGCCTTGCCACCTGGCACTGCCATGACGATTGTCAGAGCTGGTTTGCTGATGGCCTTCCCAGGGTCCTTGGGCTTGGTAAGATAAGCCAACATGAGAAATGTCCTTTACTGTATCCTTTACTAGTTCCATCATTTCTGATATTAAGCTTGTGGAGAGTTCCGTGTTGGTCTCTGGTTTTCTGTGCCCTGGAATTTCTGAACTTTTGAACCTCTGTGGTGGTTTTTTATAATCACAGTTTAGTTTTCTACCTTGGATCATGTGTGTGACTGATAACATTTCTCATCGCTTATGTTTGAGCAATGGTCCGTGCAGGGCCGTAGTTTTGTCAGCCAGGGTGTTTAGGATCTTCCTGGGAAGACGGTTCCTGCTGATTTATTCCAGGGAGGCAGAGGTAGGCTTGGCAGGGATGAGCGGAGGCAGAGTTTGGGCCCGTGTGAAAGGCATCAGGATGTTGCATTTGGCACGCGTGTGGGCATATGTAGATCAGTGGAAGCGTGTATGGGTGTTTGTAGGCTTAGGGCTTGTGTGTGTGCGTGGGAGTGGGTTGTAGATTTAAAATATTTTTCCTTTCCAGGTCTTCAGATGTTTAGAACCTAAAATCGCAGCCATGGGATTTTTTTTCTTTACCTCCCCAAGTTGGGTTTTTTACTGCTTCCAGCCAGTCTGCGAGTTGACGTTCGTCACTGCCTATGGTTGAGCGGCGGTCGGTGCAGGTACGGGGTTTTCAGGCAGGTTGATTTTGAGGCTTCAGGTGATTCAGTTGCTCAGAATTCCTGACGCCAGGCTGGGGGGTGTTGTTTTGTATTAGGAAAGAACATGTGAGAGTTGGTGTGGCAGCCCTTAAGTTGCTGTCTCATATAGGGGTGGAAGTGGTGGTTAAATCTGTTTCGGTGCAGTGAGTGTTGTCTGTTGGGTGCACGTAGTTAGCTTTGCGGACATAGAGAAAAATAAAGCGAGGGGAGGATGTTTAGAGGTCATATTGTAATGATACTGAGAGAAATGTATTTTTGTCTGCAGGTTAGTGTGTAGAGGACCTGTAGATTGCAGAGGCGCTCCTTCTGTTTCTGGATGGCAATTGGCAGCTTGTAGAAGATTCCAGAGGCAGGAAAGCTGTCGGTGTCAAATGGAAGGCTGCGTTGCCGTGTGTAAAGGACGTCTGATGATGGTTATGTGACAAAGCATGCTACCTGTCGAACATCTTGTGTAAGTAGTAAAGCGCTGTTGGATTTCTGAGGATGCATTGTAAAATGTGAATGATGCCATTTATGTATGTAAATGCCTTTAAATGAAATGTATGATGTGACCTTACATGAACTTGGTTAATTAGTAAATGTTACTGGTATTGGCCTTGGAATGCTGGTGTTAGACTTCGAATGCCGTTGTTAGGCTTGGAAAGCTGGTGCTCACCTTAAAATGCTGGTGCTAGTCTTAAAATGGATGTCTTAGTGCTAGAATGTTGGTGTTAGTCTTAAAATGGATGTCTTAGTCACAGAATTCTAGTGTTCGTCTTAGAGTGCTGGTATTAGTCTTAAGGTGCGTATCAGTCTTAGAATGCATGACTTAGGGTTAGAATGCTGGTCTTAGTCTCTGAATGGTGGTGATAGTTTTAGAACGCATGTCAGTGTTAGTTTGTGGGTTGTTGTCTGTTTAGGGCTTGTGTGTATGGGTGGGATGTGGGTTGTCGATTTAAAATGTTTTCCCTTTTTAGATTTTGAGATATTTAGAAACAAAAAGTCGCAGATGGGGGGTGTTGTTTTTCTCCCTCTACCGGCAGGGGATTTTTTCCCCAATGCCGGCTGGTCTGCGAGGCGACATTTGTCAACGCTTCTGTTTGAGCAATGTTGGGTGCAGGGACGGGGTTTTGGCAGGCACGGTTTTCAGGATGTTCCCAGGAGCGCGGTGCCCGTGTATTTATTCTCAGCGAGGCAGGGGTAGGCATCGGAAGGGAAGAGCAGAGGTGGGTTTTGGAGCAGTGAGGCCGGCGGCAGGGGAATGCGTTTGGTATGTGTGTGAGCGTATATAGATGCGTGCAAGCGTGTGTGGGCAGTTCTAGGCTTTGGGCTTTTGTCTTTGCATCGAACGTGGGTTGTCAATTTAAAATGTTTTTAGAACTTGGATGCTTTTACAACTTAAAAGTTTTTAGAAATTAGTGTCTAATTGGAGAAAGTACTGTCTCAAAGGAGAACTTAGTGTCTAAATGGTGTCTGTAGTGTCTAATTGGTGATCCTGGTGTCTAAGTGGAGATCCTTGTGTCTATTTGGTGATCCTTGTGTCTAATTGCAGAACCTTGTGTCTAACTGGAGAAGTTTGTGTGTGCTTGGAGAAGGTAGCATTTCAATGGACAAGTTATAGTTTCAATGGAGAACATAGTGTTTCAAAGCAGAACATAGCATTTCAATGCAGATCTTGGCGTTTGAATGCGGAACTTCGCATTTGAATGCCGAACTTAGTATTTCGGTACAGAACTCAGCGTTTCGATGGATAAATTACCATTTCAATACAAAACTGAGTGTTTCAATAGATAATTTCTTGTTTCATTTCTGAATTTAACGTTTCACTGAAGAACTTAGCGTTTCACTGGAGAACTTGGCGTTTCAATGGAGAATGTAGTGTCTTAATGGAGAACTTAGCGTTTCAATGGCGTCTAACCCAGGATAATCTAAGGCCGGCTAAGCTAATCTGACCCGGGATAATCTGACCCGGGATAATCTGACCCGGGATAATCTGACCCGGGATAATCTGACCCGGGATAATCTGACCCGGCTTAATCTGACCCGGCTTAATCTGGCCCGGCTTAATCTGGCCCGGCTTAATCTGGCCCGGCTTAATCTGGCCCGGCTTAATCCGGCCCGGCTTAATCCGGCCCGGCTTAATCTGGCCCGGCTTAATCTGGCCCGGCTTAATCCGGTTTAGAAAAATCTGACCCTAAATTTTACCCTAATCCTAACCATAAACCTAATCCTAAACCTAACTCCCTAACACTACCTCTCACCAAAGAAGTCTCCCTAATCCTTATCCCTAAAATACACTAAACTGCAACAGCCAGACTGGGTTAAACTTGGCTGGGCTAGATTAAACTGGGCTGGACTGGATTAAACTGTGCTGGAGTGAACTAAACTGGGCTGGACTGGATTGAACTGGGCTGGATAGTGTTAATCTGTGCTACAGTGAACTGAACTACGCTGGGCTATATCTAACTGAGCTAGACTGGATTAAAACGGACTGGACAGGGTTAAACTGGCCTTGTCTGGATTAAACTGAGCTGGACTGAGTTAAACTGGGCTAGACTGGGTTAAACTGAGACAGACTGGATTAGAGTGGGCTTGAGTGAACTAAACTGGGCTGAATTAAACTGAGATGGACTGGATTAAACTGGGTTGGACTCTGTTAAATTAGGCTAGACTCTGTTAAACTGTGCTGGACTGGGTTAAACTGTCTTGGGCTGGATTAAATTTATCTGCTCTGGATTAAACTGGGCTGCACTTGATTAAATTTAGCTGGACTGGATTATATTGGGCTGGACTGCATTAAACTGAGCTGGACTGGGTTAAAATGCACTGGACTGGATGTAACTGAGCTGGAATGGATTAAACCGGGCTGGAAGGCATTGAAGTGGGCTGGACTAGTTTAAACAGGGCTGGCCTGGATCAAACTGAGCTGGACTGTGTTTAAAGTGGGCTTGACTGGGTTAAACTGGGCTGGGCTGGATTGAAGAGAGCTGGACTGGATTAAACTGGGCTGGACAGGGTTAAACTGTGCTAGAGTGAACTAAACTGGGCTGGGCTGGATCAAACTGAGCTGGACTGGGTTAAAGTGGGCTTGGCTGGATCAAACTAATATAGACTGGGTTAAACTGGTCTGGAGTGGGGTTAACTGGGGTGGATTGGATTATACTGAGCTGGTGTGTATTAAATATGGCTGGACTGGGTTAAACTGGGCTGGACTGTATCAAACTGGGCTGGACTGGGTTAAAGTGGGCTGGGCTGGATTGAAGTGAGCTGGACTGGATTAAAACGGGCTGGACTGCGTTAAATTAGGCTGGGCTGTATCAGACTGGGCTGGACTGGGTTAAACTGGGCTGGGCTGGATTGAACTGAGCAGGCCTGGATTAAACTGGGCTGGCCTGGATTATATTGAGTTGGAGTGCATTAAATATGGCTGGACGAGGTTAAACTGGGCTGTGCTGGATTGAACTGAGCTGGACTGAATTAAATAGGGCTGAACTGGGTTAAAAAGTGCTGCAGTGAACTGAATTGGGCTGGGCTGCATTAAACTGAGCTGGACTGGATTAAATTGGCCTGGGCTGGATCAAACTGAGCTGGACTAGGTTAAACTGGGCTGGACTGAGTTAAACGGGGCTGGACTGGGTTAAATTGAGCCAGACTGGATTAAAGTGGGCTAGACTGGGTTAACCTGTGCTAGAGTGAACTAGGATCAAAGTGAGCTGGACTAGGTTAAACTGGGCTGTGTTGGATCAAACTGAGCTGGACTGGGTTAAACAGGGCTGGAGTGGATTATATGTAGCTGGAGTGTATTAAATATGGATGTACTGGGTTAAACAGGGCTGTACTGGGGTAAAACTGGGCTGGACTGGGTTAAACAGGGCTGGGCTGGATTGAACTGATCTGGACTGGATTAAAGTGAGCTGGAGTGGATTATACTGAGCTGGAGTGTATTATATATGGCTGGACTGGGTTAAACTGTGCTGGGCTGGATCAAACTGGGCTGGACTGGGTTAAAGTTGGCTGGACTGGGTTAAACTGGGCTGGGAAGGATTGAACTGATGGGGAGTGAATTAAACTAGGCTGGACAGGGTTAAACTTGGCTGGACTGGGTTAAACTCGGCTGGACTGGGTTAAACTGGGCTGGGCTGAATTGAGATGGACTGGATTAGACTGGTCTGGACTGGGTTAAACTGGCCTGATCTGGATTGAACTGAGCTGGACTGGATTGAACTGGGCTGGACAAGGTTAAACTGTGCTAGAGTGAACTGAACTGGGCTGGGCTGGATTAAACTGGACTGGAGTGGGTTAAATATGGCTGGACAGGGTTAAACCGGGCTGGGCTGGATCAAACTGGGCTGAACTGGTTTAAACTGTGCTAGAGTGAACTGAACTGGGCTGGCTGGATTAAAGTGAGCTGGACTGGGTTAAACTGGGCTGGCTTGCATCAAACTGAGCTGGACTGTGTTTAAAGTGGGCTGGAGTGGGTTAAAAGGGTCTGAACTGGATTATACTGAGTTGGAGTGTATTAAATATAGCTGGCCTGGCTAAACTGGGCTGGGCTCAATTGAACTGAGCTGGAGTGAATTCAATTGGGCTGGACAGAGTTAAACAGTGCTAGAGTGAACTGAAGTGGGCTGGGCAGGATTAAAGTGAACTGGTCTAAGTTAAACTGGGCTGGGCTGGGTTGGGTTAAACTGGTCTGGAGTGGATTATACTGAGCTGGAGTATATTAAATATGGCTGGACTGGGTTAAACTGGGCTGGGCTGGATCAAACTGGGTTGGACTGTGTTAGACTTGGCTGGACTGGGTTAACCTGGTCTGGGATTGATTGAACTGATGTGGAGTGGATTAAACTGTGCTAGAGTGAACTGAACTGGGCTGGGCTGGATTAAAGTGAGCTGGACTGAGTTAAACTGGTCTGGCCTGGGTTAAACTGGGGTGGAGTGGAGTAGATTGAGCTGGTGTGTATTAAATATCGCTGGACTGATTTAAACTGGGCTGGGCTGGGTTAAACTGGGCTGGAGTGGATTATAATGAGCTGGAGTGTATTAAATATGGCTGGACTGGGTTAAACTGGGCTGGGCTGTAACAAACCGGGCTGGGCTGGGTTAAACTGGGCTGGGCTGTATCACACTGGGCTGTCCTGGGTTAAACTGGGCTGGGCTGTATCAAACTGGGCTGGCCTGGGTTAAACTGGGCTGGCCTGGGTTAAACTGGGCTGGGCTGTATCAAACTGGGCTGGCCTGGGTTAAACATGGCTGGCCTGGGTTAAACTGGGCTGGGCTATATCAAACTGGGCTGGCCTGGGTTAAACTGGGCTGGAGTGTATTAAATATGGCTGAACTGGGTTAAACTGGGCTGGGCTGGGTCAAACTGGGTTGGACTTGGTTAAAGTGGGCTGGGCTGGATTGAACTGAGCTGGACTGGATTAAACTGGGTTGAGCTGGATTGAATTGAGCTGGACTGGATCAAACTGAGCTGGCCTGGATTAAACACAGCTGGACTGGGTTAAACATGACTGGGCTGGGTTAAACTCTGCTGCTGTGAACTAAACTGGGCTGGACTGTGTTAAACTGCGCTGGGTTTGATTAAATTTAGCTGGACTGGATTAAAGTGGGCTGGACTGGGTTAAACTGAGCTGGACTAGGTTAAACTGGGCTTGTCTGGATTAAACTGGGCTGGACTTTGTCAAACTGAGTTGGGCTGGATTAAACTGAGCTGGACTGGGTGAAGCTGGGCTGGACCGGATTAAACTGAGATGGAGTGTATTAAACTGGGCTGGCCTGGACTAAAGTGGGCTGGCCTGGATTAAACTGAACTGGACTGGGTTAAACTTGGCTGCGCTGGGTTAAATTGAGCTGGACAGGGTTAATCTGGGCTGGACTGGGTTAAACTGGGCTGTACTGGGTTAAAGTGGGGTGGGCTTTATCAAATTGGGCTTGACTGGGTTAAACTGGGCTGGAGTGGATTATACTGGGCTGGAGTGGATTATACTGAGCTGGAGTATATTAAATATGGCTGGACTGGGTTAAACTGGGCTGGGCTGTATCAAACTGGGCTGGACTGTGTTAGACTTGGCTGAACAGGGTTAACCTGGGCTGGGATTGATTGAAGTGATCTGGAGTGGATTAAACTGTGCTAGAGTGAACTGAACTGGGCTGGGCTGGATTAAAGTGAGCTGGACTGAGTTAAGCTGGTCTTGCATGGGTTAAACTGGGGTGGACTGGAGTAGATTGAGCTGGTCTGTATTAAATATAGCTGGACTGGGTTAAACTGGGCTGGGCTGGGTTAAACTGGGCTGGAGTGGATTATAATGAGCTGGAGTGTATTAAATGTGGCTGGACTGGGTTAAACTTGGCTGGAGTGGGCTAAACTGGGCTGGAGTGGATTATACTGAGCTGGAGTATATTAAATATGGCTGGACTGTGTTAAACTGGGCTGGGCTGGATAACTCGGCTGGACTGTGTTAGACTTGGCTGGACTGGGTTAACCTGGGCTGGGATTGATTGAACTGATCTGGAGTGGATTAAACTGTGCTAGAGTGAACTGAACTGGGCTGGGCTGGATTAAAGTGAGCTGGACTGGGTTAAACTGGGCTGAACTGAGTTAAACTGGGCTGGGTTGGATCAAACTGAGCTGGACTGTGTTTAAAGGGGGCTGGAGTGGGTTAAAAGGGTCTGAACTGGATTATACTGAGTTGGAGTGTATTAAATATAGCTGGACTGGCTAAACTGGGCTGGGCTCAATTGAACTGAGCTGGAGTGAATTCAATTGGGCTGGAGAGGGTTAAACAGTGCTTGAGTGAACTGAAGTGGGCTGGGCAGGATTAAAGTGAGCTGGACTAAGTTAAACTGGGCTGGGCTGGGTTGGGTTAAACTGGGCTGGACTGGGTTAAACTGTGCTCAAGTGAACTGAAGTGGGCTGGGCTGGGTCAAAGTGAGCTGGACTGGGTTTAACTGGGCTGGGCTGGATTGAACTGAGATGGACCGGATTAAACTGGTCTGGACTAAGTTAAACTAGGCTGGACTGGATTATACTGAGCTGGAGTGTATTAAAAATGGCTGGACTGAGTTAAACTGGGTTGGGCTCTATCAAACTGGGCTGGCCTGGGTTAAACTGAGCTGGAGTGTATTAAAAATGGCTGGACTGAGTTAAACTGGGTTGGGCTGTATCAAACTGGGCTGGACTGGGTTAAACTGGGCTGGAGTGGATTATAATGAGCTGGAGTGTATTAAATATGGCTGGACTGGGTTAAACTGGGCTGGGCTGTATCAAACTGGGCTGGCCTGAGTTAAACTGGGCTGGAGTGTATTAAATATGGCTGGACTGGGTTAAACTGGGCTGGACGGGGTTAAACTGGGCTGGGCTGTATCAAACTTGGCTGGCCTGGGTTAAACTGGGCTGGACTGGGTTAAACTGGGCTGGAGTAGATTATACTGAGCTGGAGTGTATTGAATATGGCTGGACATGGTTAAACTGGGCTGGGCTGGATCCAACTGGGTTGGACTTGGTTAAAGTGGGCTGGGCTGGATTGAACTGAGCTGGACTGGATTAAACTGGGTTGAACTGGATTGAATTGAGCTGGACTGGGTTAATCTCTGCTGCTGTGAACTAAACTGGGCTGGACTGTGTTAAACTGCGCTGGGTTTGATTAAATTTAGCTGGACTGGATTAAACAGGTCTGGACTGGGTTAAACTGATCTGGACTGGGTTAAACTGGGCTTGGCTGGATTAAACTGGGCTGGACTGTGTCAGACTGAATGGACCAGATTAAACTGAGATGGAGTGTATTAAACTGGGCTGGCCTGGACTAAAGTGGGCTGGCCTGGATTACACTGAACTGGACTGGGTTAAACTTGGCTGCGCTGGGTTAAATTGAGCTGGACTGGGTTAATCTGGGCTGGACTGGGTTAAACTGGGCTGGGCTGGGTTGAACTGAGGTGGACTGGGTTAAAGTGGGCTTGACTGGGTTAAACAGTGCTAGAGTGAACTGAAGTGTGCTGGGCAGGATGAAAGTGAGCTGTACTGGGTTAAACTGGGCTGGGTTGTATCAAACTGGGCTGGCCTGGGTTAAACTGGGCTGGTCTGGGGTAAAAGTGGGCTGTACTGGGTTAAACTGGGCTGGAGTGGATTATACTGAGCTGGAGTATATTAAATATGGGTGGACTGGGTTAAACTGGGCTGGAGTGGATTATACTGAGCTGGAGTATATTAAATATGGCTGGACTGGGTTAAACTGGACTGGAGTGGATCAAACTGGGCTGGACTGGGTTAGACTTGGCTGGACAGGGTTAAACTGGGCTGGGATTGATTGAAGTGATCTGGAGTGGATTAAACTGTGCTAGAGTGAACTGAACTAGTCTGGGCTGGATTAAACTGAGCTGGACTGAGTTAAACTGGTCTGGCCTGCGTTAAACTGGGGTGGACTAGAGTAGATTGAGCTGGTTTGTATTAAATAAAGGTGGACTGGGTAAAACTGGGCTGGGCTGGGTTAAACTTGGCTGGGCTGGATTATACTGAGCTGGAGTGTATTAAATATGGCTGGACTGGGTTAAACTGGGCTGGGCTGTATCAAACTGTGCTGGGATGTATTGAACTGAGCTGGACTGAATTAAATTGGGCTGGACAGGGTTAAACTGTGCTAGAGTGAACTGAAGTGGGCTGGGCAGGATGAAAGTGAGCTAGACTGGGATAAACTGGGCTGGGCTCCATCAAACTGAGCTGGACTGTGTTTAAACTGAGCTGGACTGTGTTAAACTGGGCTGGATTGGCTTAAACTGTGCTAGAGTGAACTGAAGTGGGCTGGATCAAAGTGAGCTGGACTGGGTTAAACTGTGCTGGAGTAAACTGAACTAGGCTGGGAGGATCAAACTGAGCTGGGCTGTATCAAAGTGGGTTGGCCTGGGTTAGACTGGGCTGCACTGGATTAAACTGGGCTGGAGTGTATTAAATGTGGCTGGAGTGGGTTAAACTGGGCTGGAGTGGGTTACACTGGGCTGGGATGGATTGAATTGATCTGGAGTGGCTTAAACTAGGCTGGACAGGGTTAAACTGTGCTAGAGTGAGCTGAACTGGGCTGGGCTGGATGAAACGGGGCTGGGCTGGGTTAAACTGGGGTGGATTGCATTATACTGAGCTGGTGTGTATTAAATATGGCTGGACTGGGTTAAACTGGGCTGGGCTGGATCAGACTGGGTTGGACGTGGTTAAAGTGGGCTGGGCTGGATTGAACTGAGCTGGACTGGATTAAACTGGGTTGAGCTGGATTGAATTGAGCTGAACTGGATCAAACTGAGCTGGCCTGGATTAAACACAGCTGGACTGGGTTAAACTCTGCTGCTGTGAACTAAACTGGGCTGGACTGTGTTAAACTGCGCTGGGTTTGATTAAATTTAGCTGGACTGTATTAAACAGGTCTGGACTGGGTTAAACTGAGCTGGACTGGGTTAAACTGGGCTTGTCTGGATTAAACTGGGCTGGACTGTGTCAAACTGAGTTGGGCTGGATTAAACTGAGCTGGACTGGGTGAAGCTGGGCTGGACTGGATTAAACTTCGATGGAGTGTATTAAACTGGGCTGGAGTGGACTAAAGTGGGCTGGCCTGGGTTAAACTGAACTGGACTGGGTTAAACTTGGCTGCGCTGGGTTAAATTGAGCTGGACTGGTCTGGACTGGATTAAACTGGGCTGGGCTGGATTGAACTGAGGTGGACTGGGTTAAAGTGGGCTTGACTGGGTTAAACAGTGCTAGAGTGAACTGAAGTGGGCTGGGCAGGATGAAAGTGAGCTGGACTGAGTTAAACTGGTCTGGACTGGGTTAAACTGGGGTGGACTGGAGTAGATTGAGTTGGTGTGTATTAAATATAGCTGGACTGGGTTAAACTGGGCTGGGCTGGATTGAACTGAAGTGGGCTGGGCTGGATTGAACTGAGGTGGACTGGGTTAAAGTGGGCTTGACTGAGTTAAACAGTGATAGAGTGAAAAGAAGTGGGCTGGGCAGGATGAAAGTGAGCTGGCCTGGGTTAAACTGGTCTGGGTTGTATCAAACTGTGCTGGCCTGGGTTAAACTGGGCTTGCCTAGGGTAAAACTGTGCTGTACTGGGTTAAAGTGGGGTGGGCTTTATCAAATTGGGCTGGACTGGGTTAAACTGGGCTGGAGTGGATTATACTGAGCTGGAGTATATTAAATATGGCTGGACTGGGTTAAACTGGGCTGGGCTGTTTCAAACTGGGCTGGCCCGGATTAAACTGGGCTGGGCTGTATCAAACTGGGCTGGCCGGGGTTAAACATGGCTGGACTGGGTTAAACTGTGCTAGAGTAAACTGAAGTGGGCTGGGCTGGATCAAACTGAGCTGGACTGGGTTAAACTGTGCTGGAGTAAACTGAACTGGGTTGGGGAGGATCAAACTGTGCTGGGCTGTGCCAAAGTGGGTTGGCCTGGGTTAAACTTGGCTGCACTGGGTTAAACTGGGCTGGACTGGGTTACACTGGGCTGGGATGGATTGAACTGATCTGGAGTGGATTAAACTAGGCTGGAGTGGGTTAAACTGTGCAGGAGTGAACTGAACTGGGCTGGGCTGGATGAAACAGGGCTGGGCTGGGTTAAACTGGAGTGGATTGCATTATACTGAGCTGGTGTGTATTAAATATGGCTGGACTGGGTTAAACTGGGCTGGGCTGGGTTAAACTGGACTGGAGTGGATTATACTGACCTGGAGTGTATTAAATATGGCTGGACTGGCTTAAAGTGGGCTGGGCTGTAACAAACTGGGCTGGACTGGGTTAAACTGGGCTGGAGTGTATTAAATGTGGCTGGACTGGGTTAAACTTGGCTGGAGTGGGTTAAACTGGGCTGGGATGGATTGAACTGATCTGGAGTGGATTAAACTAGGCTGGACAGGGTTAAACTGAGCTAGAGTGAGCTGAACTGGGCTGGGCTGGATGAAACGTGGCTGGGCTGGGTTAAACTGGGGTGGATTGCATTATACTGAGCAGGTGTGTTTTAAATATGGCTGGACTGGGTTAATGTGGGCTGGGCTGGATCCAACTGGGTTGGACTTGGTTAAAGTGGGCTGGGCTGGATTGAACTGAGCTGGACTGGATTTAACTGTGTTGAGCTGGATTGAATTGAGCTGGACTGGATCAAACTGAGCTGGCCTGGATTAAACACAGCTGGACTGGGTTAAACTCTGCTGCTGTGAACTAAACTGGGCTGGACTGTGTTAAGCTGCGCTGGGTTTGATTAAATTTAGCTGGACTGGATTAAAGTGGGCTGGACTGGGTTAACCTGAGCTGGACTAGGTTAAACTGGGTTTGTCTGGATTAAACTCGGCTGGAGTGTGTCAAACTGAGTTGGGCTGGATTAAACTGAGCTGGACTGGGTGAAGCTGGGCTGGACCGGATTAAACTGCGATGGAGTGTATTAAACTGGGCTGGCCTGGATTAAACTGAACTGGACTGGGTTAAACTTGGCTGCGCTGGGTTAAATTGAGCTGGACTGGGTTAAACTGGGCTGGACTGGGTTAAACTGGGCTGGACTGGGTTAAACTGGGCTGGGCTGGATTGAACTGAGGTGGACTGGGTTACAGTGGACTTGAGTGGGTTAAACAGTGCTAGAGTGAACTGAAGTGGGCTGGGCAGGATGAAAGTGAGCTGTACTGGGTTAATCTGGGCTGGGTTGTATCAAACTGGGCTGGCCTGGATTAAACTGGGCTGGCCTGGGGTAAAAGTGGGCTGTACTGGGTTAAACTGGGCTGGAGTGGGTTAAAGTGGGTGGGCTTTATCAAATAGGGCTGGACTGGGTTAAACTGGGCTGGAGTGGATTATACTGAGCGGGAGTGTATTAAATATGGCTGGACTGGGTTAAACTGGGCTGGGCTGGATCAAACTGAGCTGGGCTGGGTTAGACTTGGCTGGAGTGGGTTAAACTGGGCTAGGATTGATTGAACTAATCTGGAGTGGATTAAACTGTGCCAGAGTGAACTGAACTGGGCTGGGCTGGATTAAAGTGAGCTGGACTGAGTTAAACTGGTCTGGACTGGTTTAAACTGGGGTGGACTGGAGTAGATTGAGCTGGTTTGTATTAAATATAGCTGGCCCGGGTTAAACTGGGCTGGGCTGGGTTAAACTGGGCTGGGCTGTATCAAACTGAGCTGGGCTGGGTTAAACTGGGCTAGACTGGGTTAAATTGGTGTGGGCTGTATCAAACTGGGCTGGACTGGGTTAAACTGGGCTGGAGTGGAATATACTGAGCTGGAGTGTGTTAAATATGGTTGGACTGGGTTAAACTGGGCTGGGGTGTATCAGACTGGGTAGGACTGGTTTAAACTCGGCTAGACTGTGTTAAACTGGGCTGGGATGGACTTAACTGATCTGGAGTGGATTAAACTGGGGTGGACATCGTTTAACTGTGCTAGAGTGAACTGAAGTGGTCTGGGCTGTATCAAACTGAGCTGGACTGGGTTAAAGTGGGCTGGGCTGTGTTAAAGTGTGGTTGACTGGATTATACTGAGCTGGTGTGTATTAAGTATGGTTGGACTGGGTTAAACTGGGTTGGGCTGTATCAAACTGGGCTGGCCTGGATTAAACTGGGCTGGCCTGGGTTAAACTGGGCTGGGCTGGATCAGACTGGGCTGGTCAGGGTTAAAATGTGCTAGAGTGAACTGAACTGGGCTGGGCTGGATTAAAGTGAGCTGGACTGGGTTCAAGTGGACCGGGCTGGATCGAACTGAGCTGGACTGTGTTTAAACTTAGCTGTAGTGGGTTAAAGTGGGCTGGACTGGGTTAAACTGTGCTAGAGTGAACTGAAGTGGGCTGGGCTGGATGAAACTGAGCTGGACTGGGTTAAAGTGGGCTGGGCTGGGTTAAACTGGGTTGGACTGGGTTAAACCTTGCTGGGCTGGATTCTACTGAGCTGGAGTGTATTAAATATGGGTGGACTGGGTTAAACTGGGCTGGGCTGTAACAAACTTGGCTGGACTGGGTTAAACTGTGCTGGGCTGTATCAAAGTGGGCTGGCCCGGGTTAAACTGGACTGGGATGGATTGAACTGAGCTGGACTGAATTAAATTGATCTGGACAGGGTTAAACTGTGCTAGAGTGAACTGAAGTGGGCTGGGCAGGATGAAAGTGAGCTAGACTGGGATAAACTGGGCTGGGCTGGATCAGACTGAGCTGGACTGTGTTTAATCTGAGCTGGACTGTGTCAAACTGGGCTGGACTGGCTTAAACCCTGCTAGAGTGACCTGAAGTTGGCTGGGCTGGATCAAAGTGGGCTGGACTGGGTTAAACTGTGCTGGAGTAAACTGAACTGGGCTGGGGAGGATCAAACTGAGCTGGGCTGTATCAAAGTGGGTTGGCCTGGGTTAAACTGGGCTGCACTGGGTTAAACTGGGCTGGAGTGTATTAAATGTGGCTGGAGTGGGTTAAACCTGGGTGGAGTGGGTTAAACTGGGCTGGGATGGATTGAAGTGATCTGGAGTGGCTTAAACTAGGCTGGACAGGGTTAAACTGTGCTAGAGTGAGCTGAACTGGGCTGGGCTGGATGAAACGGGGCTGGGTTGTGTTAAACTGGGGTGGATTGCATTATACTGAGCTGGTGTGTATTAAATATGGCTGGACTGGGTTAAAGTGGGCTGGGCTGGATTGAACTGAGGTGGACTGGGTTAAAGTGGGCTTGAGTGGGTTAAACAGTGCTAGAGTGAACTGAAGTGGGCTGGGCAGGATGGAAGTGAGCTGGACTGGGTTAAACTGGGCTGGGTTGTATCAAACTGGGCTGGCCTGGTTTAAACTGGGCTGTACTGGGGTAAAAGTGGGCTGTACTGGGTTAAACTGGGCTGGAGTGGGTTAAAGTGGGGTGGGCTTTGTCAAATTGGGCTGGCCTGGGTTAAACTGGGCTGGAGTGGATTATACTGAGCTGGAGTGTATTAAATATGGCTGGACTGAGTTAAACTGGGCTGGGGTGGATCAAACTGGGCTGGACTGGGTTAAACTGGGCTGGGCTGGATTGAACTAATGTGGAGTGGATTAAACTGTGCCAGAGTGAACTGAACTGAGCTGGGCTGGATTAAAGTGAGCTGGACTGAGTTAAACTGGTCTGGACTGGTTTAAACTGGGGTGGAGTAGTGTAGATTGAGCTGGTGTGTAGTAAATATAGCTGGACTGGGTTAAACTGGGCTGGGCTGCGTTAAACTGGACTGGAGTGGATTATTCTCAGCTGGAGGGTATTAAATATGGCTGGACTGGGATAAACTGGGCTGGGCTGTAACAAACTGGGCTGGACTGGGTTAAACTTGGCTGGACTGGGTTAAACTGGGCTGTGCTGTATCACACTGGGCTGGCCTGGGTTAAACTGGGCTGGGCTGTATCAAACTGGGCTGGCCTAGGTTAAATTGGGCTGGACTGGGTTAAACTGGGGTGGGCTGTATCAAACTGGGCTGGACAGGGTTAAACTGTGCTAGAGTGGATTATACTGACCTGGAGTGTATTAAATGTGTTTGGACTGGGTTAAACTGGGCTGGAGTAAACTGAACTGGTCTGGGGAGGATCAAACTGAGCTGGGCTGTATCAAACTGGGCTGGCCTGGATTAAACTGGCCTGGCCTGGGTTAAACTGGGCTGGAGTGTATTAAATGTGGCTGGAGTGGGTTAAACTGGGCTGGAGTGGGTTAAACTGGGCTGGGATGGATTGAAGTGATCTGGAGTGGCTTAAACTAGGCTGGACAGGGTTAAACTGTGCTAGAGTGAGCTGAACTGGGCTGGGCTGGATGAAACGGGGCTGGGTTGTGTTAAACTGGGGTGAATTGCATTATACTGAGCTGGTGTGTATTAAATATGGCTGGCCTGGGTTAAACTGGGCTGGGCTGGGTTAAACTGGGCTGGAGTGTATTAAATGTGGCTGGAGTGGGTTAAACTGGGCTGGAGTGGGTTAAACTGGGCTGGGCTGGATTGAACTGAGCTGGACTGAATTAAATTGGTCTGGACAGGGTTAAACTGTGCTGGAGTAAACTGAAGTGGGCTGGGCAGGATGAAAGTGAGCTAGACTGGGATAAACTGGGCTGGGCTGGATCAGACTGAGCTGGACTGTGTTTAAACTGAGCTGGACTGTGTTAAACTGGGCTGGACTGGCTTAAAATGTGCTAGAGTGAACTGAAGTGGGCTGGGCTGGATCAAACTGAGCTGGATGGCTTAAAGTGGGCTGGGCTGGGTTAAACTGGGTTGGACTGTGTTAAACTTGGCTGGGCTGGATTATACTGAGCTGGAGTGTATTAAATATGGCTGGACTGGGTTAAAGTGGGCTGGGCTGTAACAAACTGGGATGGACTGGGTTAAACATGGCTGCACTGGGTTAAACTGGGCTGGGCTGTATCAAACTGGGCTGGCCCAGGTTAAACTGGGCTGGGATGGATTGAACTGAGCTGGACTGAATTAAATTGGTCTCGAAGGGTTAAACTGTGCTAGAGTGAACTGAAGTGGGCTGGGCAGGATGAAAGTGAGCTAGACTGGGATAAACTGGGCTGGGCTCGATCAAACTGAGCTGGACTGTGTTTAAACTGAGCTGGACTGTGTTAAACTGGGCTGGACTGGCTTAAACCCTGCTTGAGTGACCTGAAGTTGGCTGGGCTGGATCAAAGTGAGCTGGACTGGGTTAAGCTGTGCTGGAGTAAACTGAACTGGGCTGGGGAGGATCAAACTGAGCTGGGCTGTACCAAAGTGGGTTGGCCTGGGTTAAACTGGGCTGCGCTGGGTTAAACTGGGCTGGAGTATATTAAATGTGGCTGGACTGGGTTAAACTGGGGTGGAGTGGGTTAAACTGGGCTGGGATGGGTCCAACTGGGTTGGACTTGGTTAAAGTGGGCTGGGCTGGATTGAACTGAGCTGGACTGGATTTAACTGTGTTGAGCTGGATTGAATTGAGCTGGACTGGATCAAACTGAGCTGGCCTGGATTAATCACAGCTGGACTGGGTTAAACTCTGCTGCTGTGAACTAAACTGGGCTGGACTGTGTTAAACTGCACTGGGTTTGATTAAATTTAGCTGGACTGGATTAAAGTGGGCTGGACTGGGTTAAACTGAGCTGGACTAGGTTAAACTGGGCTTGTCTGGATTAAACTGGGCTGGAGTGTGTCAAACTGAGTTGGGCTGGATTAAACTGAGCTGGACTGGGTGAAGCTGGGCTGGACCGGATTAAACTGAGATGGAGTGTATTAAACTGGGCTGGCCTGGACTAAAGTTGGCTGGCCTGGATTAAACTGAACTGGACTGGGTTAAACTTGGCTGCGCTGGGTTAAATTGAGCTGGACTGGGTTAAACTGGGCTGGACTGGGTTAAACTGGGCTGGGCTGGATTGAACTGAGGTGGACTGGGTTACAGTGGACTTGAGTGGGTTAAACAGTGCTAGAGTGAACTGAAGTGGGCTGGGCAGGATGAAAGTGAGCTGTACTGGGTTAATCTGGGCTGGGTTGTATCAAACTGGACTGGCCTGGGTTAAACTGGGCTGGCCTGGGGTAAAAGTGGGCTGTACTGGGTTAAACTTGGCTGGAGTGGGTTATACTGAGCGGGAGTGTATTAAATATGGCTGGATTGGGTAAAACTGGGCTGGGCTGGATCAAACTTAGCTGGGCTGGGTTAGACTTGGCTGGAGTGGGTTAAACTGGGCTAGGATTGATTGAACTAATCTGGAGTGGATTAAACTGTGCCAGAGTGAACTGAACTGTGCTGGGCTGGGCTGGATTAAAGTGAGCTGGACTGAGTTAAACTGGTCTGGACTGGTTTAAACTGGGGTGGACTGGAGTAGATTGAGCTGGTTTGTATTAAATATAGCTGGACTGGGTTAAACTGGGCTGGGCTGGGTTAAACTGGGCTGGGCTGTATCAAACTGAGCTGGGCTGGGTTAAACTGGGCTAGACTGGGTTAAATTGGTGTGGGCTGTATCAAACTGGGCTGGACTGGGTTAAACTGGGCTGGAGTGGATTATACTGAGCTGGAGTGTGTTAAATATGGTTGGACTGGGTTAAACTGGGCTGGGGTGTATCAGACTGGGTAGGACTGGTTTAAACTCGGCTAGACTGTGTTAAACTGGGCTGGGATGGACTTAACTGATCTGGAGTGGATTAAACTGGGGTGGACATCGTTTAACTGTGCTAGAGTGAACTGAAGTGGTCTGGGCTGTATCAAACTGAGCTGGACTGGGTTAAAGTGGGCTGGGCTGTGTTAAAGTGTGGTTGACTGGATTATACTGAGCTGGTGTGTATTAAGTATGGTTGGACTGGGTTAACCTGGGTTGGGCTGTATCAAACTGGGCTGGCCTGTGTTAAACTGGGCTGGAGTGTATTAAATATGGCTGGACTGGGTTAAACTGGGCTGGGCTGTATCAAACTGGGCTGGCCTGTGTTAAACTGTGTTGAGCTGTATCAAACTGGGCTGTCCTGGGTTAAACTGGGCTGGCCTGGGTTAAACTGGGCTGGGCTGGATCAGACTGGGCTGGTCAGGGTTAAACTGTGCTAGAGTGAACTGAACTGGGCTGGGCTGGATTAAAGTGAGCTGGACTGGGTTCAAGTGGACCGGGCTGGATCGAACTGAGCTGGACTGTGTTTAAACTTAGCTGTAGTGGGTTAAAGTGGGCTGGACTGGGTTAAACTGTGCTAGAGTGAACTGAAGTGGGCTGGGCTGGATGAAACTGAGCTGGACTGGGTTAAAGTGGGCTGGGCTGGGTTAAACTGGGTTGGACTGGGTTAAACCTTGCTGGGCTGGATTCTACTGAGCTGGAGTGTATTAAATATGGGTGGACTGGGTTAAACTGGGCTGGGCTGTAACAAACTTGGCTGGACTGGGTTAAACTGTGCTGGGCTGTATCAGACTGAGCTGGACTGTGTTTAATCTGAGCTGGACTGTGTCAAACTGGGCTGGACTGGCTTAAACCCTGCTAGAGTGACCTGAAGTTGGCTGGGCTGGATCAAAGTGAGCTGGACTGGGTTAAACTGTGCTGGAGTAAACTGAACTGGGCTGGGGAGGATCAAACTGAGCTGGGCTGTATCAAAGTGGGTTGGCCTGAGTTAAACTGGGCTGCACTGGGTTAAACTGGGCTGGAGTGTATTAAATGTGGCTGGAGTGGGTTAAACTGGGGTGGAGTGGGTTAAACTGGCCTGGGATGGATTGAAGTGATCTGGAGTGGCTTAAACTAGGCTGGACAGGGTTAAACTGTGCTAGAGTGAGCTGAACTGGGCTGGGCTGGATGAAACGGGGCTGGGCTGTGTTAAACTGGGGTGGATTGCATTATACTGAGCTGGTGTGTATTAAATATGGCTGGACTGGGTTAAAGTGGGCTGGGCTGGATTGAACTGAGGTGGACTGGGTTAAAGTGGGCTTGAGTGGGTTAAACAGTGCTAGAGTGAACTGAAGTGGGCTGGGCAGGATGGAAGTGAGCTGGACTGGGTTAAACTGGGCTGGGTTGTATCAAACTGGGCTGGCCTGGTTTAAACTGGGCTGTACTGGGGTAAAAGTGGGCTGTACTGGGTTAAACTGGGCTGGAGTGGGTTAAAGTGGAGTGGGCTTTATCAAATTGGGCTGGCCTGGGTTAAACTGGGCTGGAGTGGATTATACTGAGCTGGAGTGTATTAAATATGGCTGGACTGAGTTAAACTGGGCTGGGGTGGATCAAACTGGGCTGGACTGGGTTAAACTGGGCTGGGCTGGATTGAACTGAGGTGGCCTGGGTTAAAGTGGGCTTGAGTGGGTTAAACAGTGCTAGAGTGAACTGAAGTGGGCTGGGCAGGATGAAAGTGAGCTGTACTGGGTTAAACTGGGCTGGGTTGTATCAAACTGGGGTGGCCTGAGTTAAACTGGGCTGTACTGGGGTAAAAGTGGGCTGTACTGGGTTAAACTGGGCTGGAGTGGGTTAAAGTGGGGTGGGCTTTATCAAATTGGGCTGGCCTGGGTTAAACTGGGCTGGAGTGGATTATACTGAGCTGGAGTGTATTAAATATGGCTGGCCTGGGTTAAACTGGGCTGGGCTGGATCAAACTGGGCTGGAGTGGGTTAAACTGCGCTGGGCTGGGTCAAACTGGGGTGGACAGGATCAAACTGGGCTGGACTGTGTTTAAAGTGGTCTGGACTGGATTGAACTGGGCTGGAGTGGGTTAAACTGGGCTGGAAAGGATTATACTGAGCTGGAGTATATTAAATATGGCTGGACTGAGATAAACTGGGCTGGGCTGGGTTAAACTGAGCTGGACTGGGTTAAAGTGGGCTGGGCTGGGTTAAACTGGGTTGGACTGGGGTAAACCTTGCTGGGCTGGATTCTACTGCGCTGGAGTGTATTAAATATGGCTGGACTAGGGTTAAAGTGGGCTGGGCTGTAACAAACTGGGCTGGACTGGGTTAAACTGGGCTGGCCCGGGTTAAACTGGGCTGGGATGGATTGAACTGAGCTGGACTGAATTAAATTGGTCTGGACAGGGTTAAACTGTGCTAGAGTGAACTGAAGTGGGCTGGGCAGGATGAAAGTGAGCTAGACTGGGATAAACAGGGCTGGGCTGCATCAGACTGAGCTGGACTGTGTTTAAACTGAGATGGACTGTGTTAAACTGGGCTGGACCGGGTTAAACTGGGCTGGACTGGGTTAAACTGGACTGGGAGTGGATTATACTGAGCTGGAGTGTATTAAATATGGGTGGACTGGGTTAAACTGGGCTGGGCTGTAACAAACTTGGCTGGACTGGGTTAAACTGGGCTGGGCTGTATCAAAGTGGGCTGGCCCCGGTTAAACTGGACTGGGATGGATTGAACTGAGCTGGACTGAATTAAATTGGTCTGGACAGGGTTAAACTGTGCTAGAGTGAACTGAAGTGGGCTGGGCAGGATGAAAGTGAGCTAGACTGGGATAAACTGGGCTGGGCTGGATCAGACTGAGCTGGACTGTGTTTAAACTGAGCTGGACTGTGTTAAACTGGGCTGGACTGGCTTAAACCCTGCTAGAGTGACCTGAAGTTGGCTGGGCTGGATCAAAGTGAGCTGGACTGGGTTAAACTGTGCTGGAGTAAACTGAACTGGGCTGGGAGGATCAAACTGAGCTGGGCTGTACCAAAGTGGGTTGGCCTGGGTTAAACTGGGCTGCGCTGGGTTAAACTGGGCTGGAGTATATTAAATGTGGCTGGACTGGGTTAAACTGGGGTGGAGTGGGTTAAACTGGGCTGGGATGGGTCCAACTGGGTTGGACTTGGTTAAAGTGGGCTGGGCTGGATTGAACTGAGCTGGACTGGATTTAACTGTGTTGAGCTGGATTGAATTGAGCTGGACTGGATCAAACTGAGCTGGCCTGGATTAAACACAGCTGGACTGGGTTAAACTCTGCTGCTGTGAACTAAACTGGGCTGGACTGTGTTAAACTGCACTGGGTTTGATTAAATTTAGCTGGACTGGATTAAAGTGGGCTGGACTGGGTTAAACTGAGCTGGACTAGGTTAAACTGGGCTTGTCTGGATTAAACTGGGCTGGAGTGTGTCAAACTGAGTTGGGCTGGATTAAACTGAGCTGGACTGGGTGAAGCTGGGCTGGACCGGATTAAACTGAGATGGAGTGTATTAAACTGGGCTGGCCTGGACTAAAGTGGGCTGGCCTGGATTAAACTGAACTGGACTGGGTTAAACTTGGCTGCGCTGGGTTAAATTGAGCTGGACTGGGTTAAACTGGGCTGGACTGGGTTAAACTGGGCTGGGCTGGATTGAACTGAGGTGGACTGGGTTACAGTGGACTTGAGTGGGTTAAACAGTGCTAGAGTGAACTGAAGTGGGCTGGGCAGGATGAAAGTGAGCTGGACAGGGTTAATCTGGGCTGGGTTGTATCAAACTGGGCTGGCCTGGGTTAAACTGGGCTGTACTGGGGTAAAAGTGGGCTGTACTGGGTTAAACTGGGCTGGAGTGGGTTAAAGTGGGTGGGCTTTATGAAATAGGGCTGGACTGGGTTAAACTGGGCTGGAGTGGATTATACTGAGCTGGAGTGTATTAAATATGGCTGGACTGGGTAAAACTGGGCTGGGCTGGATCAAACTGAGCTGGGCTGGGTTAGACTTGGCTGGAGTGGGTTAAACTGGGCTAGGATTGATTGAACTAATCTGGAGTGGATTAAACTGTGCCAGAGTGAACTGAACTGTGCTGGGCTGGGCTGGATTAAAGTGAGCTGGACTGAGTTAAACTGGTCTGGACTGGTTTAAACTGGGGTGGACTGGAGTAGATTGAGCTGGTTTGTATTAAATATAGCTGGCCCGGGTTAAACTGGGCTGGGCTGGGTTAAACTGGGCTGGGCTGTATCAAACTGAGCTGGGCTGGGTTAAACTGGGCTAGACTGGGTTAAAGTGGGCTGGGCTGTATCAAACTGGGCTGGACTGGGTTAAACTGGGCTGGAGTGGATTATACTGAGCTGGAGTGTGTTAAATATGGTTGGACTGGGTTAAACTGGGCTGGGGTGTATCAGACTGGGTAGGACTGGTTTAAACTCGGCTAGACTGTGTTAAACTGGGCTGGGATGGACTTAACTGATCTGGAGTGGATTAAACTGGGGTGGACATCGTTTAACTGTGCTAGAGTGAACTGAAGTGGTCTGGGCTGTATCAAACTGAGCTGGACTGGGTTAAAGTGGGCTGGGCTGTGTTAAAGTGTGGTTGACTGGATTATGCTGAGCTGGTGTGTATTAAGTATGGTTGGACTGGGTTAAACTGGGTTGGGCTGTATCAAACTGGGCTGGCCTGGATTAAACTGGGCTGGCCTGTGTTAAACTGGGCTGGAGTGTATTAAATATGGCTGGACTGGGTTAAACTGGGCTGGGCTGTATCAAACTGGGCTGGCCTGTGTTAAACTGTGTTGAGCTGTATCAAACTGGGCTGTCCTGGGTTAAACTGGGCTGGCCTGGGTGAAACTGGGCTGGGCTGGATCAGACTGGGCTGGTCAGGGTTAAACTGTGCTAGAGTGAACTGAACTGGGCTGGGCTGGATTAAAGTGAGCTGGACTGGGTTCAAGTGGACCGGGCTGGATCGAACTGAGCTGGACTGTGTTTAAACTTAGCTGTAGTGGGTTAAAGTGGGCTGGACTGGGTTAAACTGTGCTAGAGTGAACTGAAGTGGGCTGGGCTGGATGAAACTGAGCTGGACTGGGTTAAAGTGGGCTGGGCTGGGTTAAACTGGGTTGGACTGGGTTAAACCTTGCTGGGCTGGATTCTACTGAGCTGGAGTGTATTAAATATGGGTGGACTGGGTTAAACTGGGCTGGGCTGTAACAAACTTGGCTGGACTGGGTTAAACTGTGCTGGGCTGTATCAAAGTGGGCTGGCCCGGGTTAAACTGGACTGGGATGGATTGAACTGAGCTGGACTGAATTAAATTGGTCTGGACAGGGTTAAACTGTGCTAGAGTGAACTGAAGTGGGCTGGGCAGGATGAAAGTGAGCTAGACTGGGATAAACTGGGCTGGGCTGGATCAGACTGAGCTGGACTGTGTTTAATCTGAGCTGGACTGTGTCAAACTGGGCTGGACTGGCTTAAACCCTGCTAGAGTGACCTGAAGTTGGCTGGGCTGGATCAAAGTGGGCTGGACTGGGTTAAACTGTGCTGGAGTAAACTGAACTGGGCTGGGGAGGATCAAACTGAGCTGGGCTGTATCAAAGTGGGTTGGCCTGGGTTAAACTGGGCTGCACTGGGTTAAACTGGGCTGGAGTGTATTAAATGTGGCTGGAGTGGGTTAAACCTGGGTGGAGTGGGTTAAACTGGGCTGGGATGGATTGAAGTGATCTGGAGTGGCTTAAACTAGGCTGGACAGGGTTAAACTGTGCTAGAGTGAGCTGAACTGGGCTGGGCTGGATGAAACGGGGCTGGGTTGTGTTAAACTGGGGTGGATTGCATTATACTGAGCTGGTGTGTATTAAATATGGCTGGACTGGGTTAAAGTGGGCTGGGCTGGATTGAACTGAGGTGGACTGGGTTAAAGTGGGCTTGAGTGGGTTAAACAGTGCTAGAGTGAACTGAAGTGGGCTGGGCAGGATGGAAGTGAGCTGGACTGGGTTAAACTGGGCTGGGTTGTATCAAACTGGGCTGGCCTGGTTTAAACTGGGCTGTACTGGGGTAAAAGTGGGCTGTACTGGGTTAAACTGGGCTGGAGTGGGTTAAAGTGGGGTGGGCTTTATCAAATTGGGCTGGCCTGGGTTAAACTGGGCTGGAGTGGATTATACTGAGCTGGAGTGTATTAAATATGGCTGGACTGAGTTAAACTGGGCTGGGGTGGATCAAACTGGGCTGGACTGGGTTAAACTGGGCTGGGCTGGATTGAACTAATGTGGAGTGGATTAAACTGTGCCAGAGTGAACTGAACTGAGCTGGGCTGGATTAAAGTGAGCTGGACTGAGTTAAACTGGTCTGGACTGGTTTAAACTGGGGTGGAGTGGAGTAGATTGAGCTGGTGTGTAGTAAATATAGCTGGACTGGGTTAAACTGGGCTGGGCTGCGTTAAACTGGACTGGAGTGGATTATTCTCAGCTGGAGGGTATTAAATATGGCTGGACTGGGATAAACTGGGCTGGGCTGTAACAAACTGGGCTGGACTGGGTTAAACTTGGCTGGACTGGGTTAAACTGGGCTGTGCTGTATCACACTGGGCTGGCCTGGGTTAAACTGGGCTGGCCTAGGTTAAATTGGGCTGGACTGGGTTAAACTGGGGTGGGCTGTATCAAACTGGGCTGGACAGGGTTAAACTGTGCTAGAGTGGATTATACTGACCTGGAGTGTATTAAATATGTTTGGACTGGGTTAAACTGGGCTGGAGTAAACTGAACTGGTCTGGGGAGGATCAAACTGAGCTGGGCTGTATCAAGGTGGGTTGGCCTGGGTTAAACTGGGCTGCACTGGGTTAAACTGGGCTGGAGTGTATTAAATGTGGCTGGAGTGGGTTAAACTGGGCTGGAGTGGGTTAAACTGGGCTGGGATGGATTGAAGTGATCTGGAGTGGCTTAAACTAGGCTGGACAGGGTTAAACTGTGCTAGAGTGAGCTGAACTGGGCTGGGCTGGATGAAACGGGGCTGGGTTGTGTTAAACTGGGGTGAATTGCATTATACTGAGCTGGTGTGTATTAAATATGGCTGGCCTGGGTTAAACTGGGCTGTGCTGGGTTAAACTGGGCTGGAGTGTATTAAATGTGGCTGGAGTGGGTTAAACTGGGCTGGAGTGGGTTAAACTGGGCTGGGCTGGATTGAACTGAGCTGCACTGAATTAAATTGGTCTGGACAGGGTTAAACTGTGCTGGAGTAAACTGTAGTGGGCTGGGCAAAATGAAAGTGAGCTAGACTGGGATAAACTGGGCTGGGCTGGATCAGACTGAGCTGGACTGTGTTTAAACTGAGCTGGACTGTGTTAAACTGGGCTGGACTGGCTTAAAATGTGCTAGAGTGAACTGAAGTGGGCTGGGCTGGATCAAACTGAGCTGGATGGCTTAAAGTGGGCTGGGCTGGGTTGAACTGGGTTGGACTGTGTTAAACTTGGCTGGGCTGGATTATACTGAGCTGGAGTGTATTAAATATGGCTGGACTGGGTTAAAGTGGGCTGGGCTGTAACAAACTGGGATGGACTGGGTTAAACTGGGCTGGAGTGTATTAAATGTGGCTGGAGTGGGTTAAACTGGGGTGGAGTGGGTTAAACTGGGCTGGGATGGATTGAAGTGATCTGGAGTGGCTTAAACTAGGCTGGACAGGGTTAAACTGTGCTAGAGTGAGCTGAAGTGGGCTGGGCTGGATGAAACGGGGCTGGGCTGTGTTAAACTGGGGTGGATTGCATTATACTGAGCTGGTGTGTATTAAATATGGCTGGACTGGGTTAAAGTGGGCTGGGCTGGATTGAACTGAGGTGGACTTGGTTAAAGTGGGCTTGAGTGGGTTAAACAGTGCTAGAGTGAACTGAAGTGGGCTGGGCAGGATGGAAGTGAGCTGGACTGGGTTAAACTGGGCTGGGTTGTATCAAACTGGGCTGGCCTGGTTTAAACTGGGCTGTACTGGGTTAAACTGGGCTGGAGTGGTTTAAAGTGGTGTGGGCTTTATCAAATTGGGCTGGCCTGGGTTAAACTGGGCTGGAGTGGATTATGCTGAGCTGGAGTGTATTAAATATGGCTGGACTGAGTTAAACTGGGCTGGTGTGGATCAAACTGGGCTGGACTGGGTTAAACTGGGCTGGGCTGGATTGAACTGAGGTGGCCTGGGTTAAAGTGGGCTTGAGTGGGTTAAACAGTGCTAGAGTGAACTGAAGTGGGCTGGGCAGGATGAAAGTGAGCTGTACTGGGTTAAACTGGGCTGGGTTGTATCAAACTGGGCTGGCCTGAGTTAAACTGGGCTGTACTGGGGTAAAAGTGGGCTGTACTGGGTTAAACTGGGCTGGAGTGGGTTAAAGTGGGGTGGGCTTTATCAAATTGGGCTGGCCTGGGTTAAACTGGGCTGGAGTGGATTATACTGAGCTGGAGTGTATTAAATATGGCTGGACTGGGTTAAACTGGGCTGGCCTGGGTTAAACTGGGCTGGGCTGGATCAAACTGGGCTGGAGTGGGTTAAACTGCGCTGGGCTGGGTCAAACTGGGGTGGACAGGATCAAACTGGGCTGGACTGTGTTTAAAGTGGTCTGGACTGGATTGAACTGGGCTGGAGTGGGTTAAACTGGGCTGGAATGGATTATACTGAGCTGGAGTATATTAAATATGGCTGGACTGAGATAAATTGGGCTGGGCTGGGTTAAACTGAGCTGGACTGGGTTAAAGTGGGCTGGGCTGGGTTAAACTGGGTTGGACTGGGGTAAACCTTGCTGGGCTGGATTCTACTGCGCTGGAGTGTATTAAATATGGCTGGACTAGGGTTAAAGTGGGCTGGGCTGTAACAAACTGGGCTGGACTGGGTTAAACTGGGCTGGCCCGGGTTAAACTGGACTGGGATGGATTGAACTGAGCTGGACTGAATTAAATTGGTCTGGACAGGGTTAAACTGTGCTAGAGTGAACTGAAGTGGGCTGGGCAGGATGAAAGTGAGCTAGACTGGGATAAACAGGGCTGGGCTGCATCAGACTGAGCTGGACTGTGTTTAAACTGAGATGGACTGTGTTAAACTGGGCTGGACTGGGTTAAAGTTTGCTAGAGTGAACTGAAGTTGGCTGGGCTGGATCAAAGTGAGCTGGACTGGGTTAAACTGTGCTGGAGTAAACTGAACTGGGCTGGGGAGGATCAAACTGAGCTGGGCTGTATCAAAGTGGGTTGGCCTGGGTTAAACTGGGCTGCACTGGGTTAAACTGGGCTGGAGTGTATTAAATGTGGCTGGAGTGGGTTAAACTGGGGTGGAGTGGGTTAAACTGGGCTGGGATGGATTGAAGTGATCTGGAGTGGCTTAAACTAGGCTGGACAGGGTTAAACTGTGCTAGAGTGAGCTGAACTGGGCTGGGCTGGATGAAACGGGGCTGGGCTGTGTTAAACTGGGGTGGATTGCATTATACTGAGCTGGTGTGTATTAAATATGGCTGGACTGGGTTAAAGTGGGCTGGGCTGGGTTAAACTGGACTGGAGTGGATTATACTGAGCTGGAGTGTATTAAATATGGGTGGACTGGGTTAAACTGGGCTGGGCTGTAACAAACTTGGCTGGACTGGGTTAAACTGGGCTGGGCTGTATCAAAGTGGGCTGGCCCCGGTTAAACTGGACTGGGATGGATTGAACTGAGCTGGACTGAATTAAATTGGTCTGGACAGGGTTAAACTGTGCTAGAGTGAACTGAAGTGGGCTGGGCAGGATGAAAGTGAGCTAGACTGGGATAAACTGGGCTGGGCTGCATCAGACTGAGCTGGACTGTGTTTAAACTGAGCTGGACTGTGTTAAACTGGGCTGGACTGGCTTAAAATGTGCTAGAGTGAACTGAAGTGGGCTGGGCTGGATCAAACTGAGCTGGATGGCTTAAAGTGGGCTGGGCTGGGTTAAAGTGGGTTGGACTGTGTTAAACTTGGCTGGGCTGGATTATACTGAGCTGGAGTGTATTAAATATGGCTGGACTGGGTTAAAGTGGGCTGGGCTGTAACAAACTGGGATGGACTGGGTTAAACATGGCTGGAGTGGGTTAAACTGGGCTGGGCTGTATCAAACTGGGCTGGCCCGGGTTAAACTGGGCTGGGATGGATTGAACTGAGCTGGACTGAATTAAATTGGTCTGGACAGGGTTAAACTGTGCTAGAGTGAACTGAAGTGGGCTGGGCAGGATGAAAGTGAGCTAGACTGGGATAAACTGGGCTGGGCTCGATCAAACTGAGCTGGACTGTGTTTAAACTGAGCTGGACTGTGTTAAACTGGGCTGGACTGGCTTAAACCCTGCTAGAGTGACCTGAAGTTGGCTGGGCTGGATCAAAGTGAGCTGGACTGGGTTAAACTGTGCTGGAGTAAACTGAACTGGGCTGGGGAGGATCAAACTGAGCTGGGCTGTACCAAAGTGGGTTGGCCTGGGTTAAACTGGGCTGCGCTGGGTTAAACTGGGCTGGAGTATATTAAATGTGGCTGGACTGGGTTAAACTGGGGTGGAGTGGGTTAAACTGGGCTGGGATGGGTCCAACTGGGTTGGACTTGGTTAAAGTGGGCTGGGCTGGATTGAACTGAGCTGGACTGGATTTAACTGTGTTGAGCTGGATTGAATTGTGCTGGACTGGATCAAACTGAGCTGGCCTGGATTAAACACAGCTGGACTGGGTTAAACTCTGCTGCTGTGAACTAAACTGGGCTGGACTGTGTTAAACTGCACTGGGTTTGATTAAATTTAGCTGGACTGGATTAAAGTGGGCTGGACTGGGTTAAACTGAGCTGGACTAGGTTAAACTGGGCTTGTCTGGATTAAACTGGGCTGGACTGTGTCAAACTGAGTTGGGCTGGATTAAACTGAGCTGGACTGGGTGAAGCTGGGCTGGACCGGATTAAACTGAGATGGAGTGTATTAAACTGGGCTGGCCTGGACTAAAGTGGGCTGGCCTGGATTAAACTGAACTGGACTGGGTTAAACTTGGCTGCGCTGGGTTAAATTGAGCTGGACTGGGTTAAACTGGGCTGGACTGGGTTAAACTGGGCTGGGCTGGATTGAACTGAGGTGGTCTGGGTTACAGTGGACTTGAGTGGGTTAAACAGTGCTAGAGTGAACTGAAGTGGGCTGGGCAGGATGAAAGTGAGCTGGACAGGGTTAATCTGGGCTGGGTTGTATCAAACTGGGCTGGCCTGGGTTAAACTGGGCTGGCCTGGGGTAAAAGTGGGCTGTACTGGGTTAAACTGGGCTGGAGTGGGTTAAAGTGGGTGGGCTTTATCAAATAGGGCTGGACTGGGTTAAACTGGGCAGGAGTGGATTATACTGAGCGGGAGTGTATTAAATATGGCTGGACTGGGTAAAACTGGGCTGGGCTGGATCAAACTGAGCTGGGCTGGGTTAGACTTGGCTGGAGTGGGTTAAACTGGGCTAGGATTGATTGAACTAATCTGGAGTGGATTAAACTGTGCCAGAGTGAACTGAACTGGGCTGGGCTGGATTAAAGTGAGCTGGACTGAGTTAAACTGGTCTGGACTGGTTTAAACTGGGGTGGACTGGAGTAGATTGAGCTGGTTTGTATTAAATATAGCTGGACTGGGTTAAACTGGGCTGGGCTGGGTTAAACTGGGCTGGGCTGTATCAAACTGAGCTGGGCTGGGTTAAACTGGGCTAGACTGGGTTAAATTGGTGTGGGCTGTATCAAACTGGGCTGGACTGGGTTAAACTGGGCTGGAGTGGATTATACTGAGCTGGAGTGTGTTAAATATGGTTGGACTGGTTTAAACTGGGCTGGGGTGTATCAGACTGGGTAGGACTGGTTTAAACTCGGCTAGACTGTGTTAAACTGGGCTGGGATGGACTTAACTGATCTGGAGTGGATTAAACTGGGGTGGACATCGTTTAACTGTGCTAGAGTGAACTGAAGTGGTCTGGGCTGTATCAAACTGAGCTGGACTGGGTTAAAGTGGGCTGGGCTGTGTTAAAGTGTGGTTGACTGGATTATACTGAGCTGGTGTGTATTAAGTATGGTTGGACTGGGTTAAACTGGGTTGGGCTGTATCAAACTGGGCTGGCCTGGATTAAACTGGGCTGGCCTGGGTTAAACTGGGCTGGAGTGTATTAAATATGGCTGGACTGGGTTAAACTGGGCTGGGCTGTATCAAACTGGGCTGGCCTGTGTTAAACTGTGTTGAGCTGTATCAAACTGGGCTGTCCTGGGTTAAACTGGGCTGGCCTGGGTGAAACTGGGCTGGGCTGGATCAGACTGGGCTGGTCAGGGTTAAACTGTGCTAGAGTGAACTGAACTGGGCTGGGCTGGATTAAAGTGAGCTGGACTGGGTTCAAGTGGACCGGGCTGGATCGAACTGAGCTGGACTGTGTTTAAACTTAGCTGTAGTGGGTTAAAGTGGGCTGGACTGGGTTAAACTGTGCTAGAGTGAACTGAAGTGGGCTGGGCTGGATGAAACTGAGCTGGACTGGGTTAAAGTGGGCTGGGCTGGGTTAAACTGGGTTGGACTGGGTTAAACCTTGCTGGGCTGGATTCTACTGAGCTGGAGTGTATTAAATATGGGTGGACTGGGTTAAACTGGGCTGGGCTGTAACAAACTTGGCTGGACTGGGTTAAACTGTGCTGGGCTGTATCAAAGTGGGCTGGCCCGGGTTAAACTGGACTGGGATGGATTGAACTGAGCTGGACTGAATTAAATTGGTCTGGACAGGGTTAAACTGTGCTAGAGTGAACTGAAGTGGGCTGGGCAGGATGAAAGTGAGCTAGACTGGGATAAACTGGGCTGGGCTGGATCAGACTGAGCTGGACTGTGTTTAAACTGAGCTGGACTGTGTCAAACTGGGCTGGACTGGCTTAAACCCTGCTAGAGTGACCTGAAGTTGGCTGGGCTGGATCAAAGTGGGCTGGACTGGGTTAAACTGTGCTGGAGTAAACTGAACTGGGCTGGGGAGGATCAAACTGAGCTGGGCTGTATCAAAGTGGGTTGGCCTGAGTTAAACTGGGCTGCACTGGGTTAAACTGGGCTGGAGTGTATTAAATGTGGCTGGAGTGGGTTAAACTGGGGTGGAGTGGGTTAAACTGGGCTGGGATGGATTGAAGTGATCTGGAGTGGCTTAAACTAGGCTGGACAGGGTTAAACTGTGCTAGAGTGAGCTGAACTGGGCTGGGCTGGATGAAACGGGGCTGGGCTGTGTTAAACTGGGGTGGATTGCATTATACTGAGCTGGTGTGTATTAAATATGGCTGGACTGGGTTAAAGTGGGCTGGGCTGGATTGAACTGAGGTGGACTTGGTTAAAGTGGGCTTGAGTGGGTTAAACAGTGCTAGAGTGAACTGAAGTGGGCTGGGCAGGATGGAAGTGAGCTGGACTGGGTTAAACTGGGCTGGGTTGTATCAAACTGGGCTGGCCTGGTTTAAACTGGGCTGTACTGGGTTAAACTGGGCTGGAGTGGGTTAAAGTGGGGTGGGCTTTATCAAATTGGGCTGGCCTGGGTTAAACTGGGCTGGAGTGGATTATGCTGAGCTGGAGTGTATTAAATATGGCTGGACTGAGTTAAACTGGGCTGGGGTGGATCAAACTGGGCTGGACTGGGTTAAACTGGGCTGGGCTGGATTGAACTGAGGTGGCCTGGGTTAAAGTGGGCTTGAGTGGGTTAAACAGTGCTAGAGTGAACTGAAGTGGGCTGGGCAGGATGAAAGTGAGCTAGACTGGGATAAACTGGGCTGGGCTGGATCAGACTGAGCTGGACTGTGTTTAAACTGAGCTGGACTGTGTTAAACTGGGCTGGACTGGCTTAAAATGTGCTAGAGTGAACTGAAGTGGGCTGGGCTGGATCAAACTGAGCTGGATGGCTTAAAGTGGGCTGGGCTGGGTTAAAGTGGGTTGGACTGTGTTAAACTTGGCTGGGCTGGATTATACTGAGCTGGAGTGTATTAAATATGGCTGGACTGGGTTAAAGTGGGCTGGGCTGTAACAAACTGGGATGGACTGGGTTAAACATGGCTGGACTGTGTTAAAGTGTGGTTGACTGGATTATACTGAGCTGGTGTGTATTAAGTATGGTTGGACTGGGTTAAACTGGGTTGGGCTGTATCAAACTGGGCTGGCCTGGATTAAACTGGCCTGGCCTGGGTTAAACTGGGCTGGGCTGGATCAGACTGGGCTGGTCAGGGTTAAACTGTGCTAGAGTGAACTGAACTGGGCTGGGCTGGATTAAAGTGAGCTGGACTGGGTTCAAGTGGACCGGGCTGGATCGAACTGAGCTGGACTGTGTTTAAACTTAGCTGTAGTGGGTTAAAGTGGGCTGGACTGGGTTAAACTGTGCTAGAGTGAACTGAAGTGGGCTGGGCTGGATGAAACTGAGCTGGACTGGGTTAAGGTGGGCTGGGCTGGGTTAAACTGGGTTGGACTGGGTTAAACCTTGCTGGGCTGGATTCTACTGAGCTGGAGTGTATTAAATATGGGTGGACTGGGTTAAACTGGGCTGGGCTGTAACAAACTTGGCTGGACTGGGTTAAACTGTGCTGGGCTGTATCAAAGTGGGCTGGCCCGGGTTAAACTGGACTGGGATGGATTGAACTGAGCTGGACTGAATTAAATTGGTCTGGACAGGGTTAAACTGTGCTAGAGTGAACTGAAGTGGGCTGGGCAGGATGAAAGTGAGCTAGACTGGGATAAACTGGGCTGGGCTGGATCAGACTGAGCTGGACTGTGTTTAATCTGAGCTGGACTGTGTCAAACTGGGCTGGACTGGCTTAAACCCTGCTAGAGTGACCTGAAGTTGGCTGGGCTGGATCAAAGTGGGCTGGACTGGGTTAAACTGTGCTGGAGTAAACTGAACTGGGCTGGGGAGGATCAAACTGAGCTGGGCTGTATCAAAGTGGGTTGGCCTGGGTTAAACTGGGCTGCACTGGGTTAAACTGGGCTGGAGTGTATTAAATGTGGCTGGAGTGGGTTAAACCTGGGTGGAGTGGGTTAAACTGGGCTGGGATGGATTGAAGTGATCTGGAGTGGCTTAAACTAGGCTGGACAGGGTTAAACTGTGCTAGAGTGAGCTGAACTGGGCTGGGCTGGATGAAACGGGGCTGGGTTGTGTTAAACTGGGGTGGATTGCATTATACTGAGCTGGTGTGTATTAAATATGGCTGGACTGGGTTAAAGTGGGCTGGGCTGGATTGAACTGAGGTGGACTGGGTTAAAGTGGGCTTGAGTGGGTTAAACAGTGCTAGAGTGAACTGAAGTGGGCTGGGCAGGATGGAAGTGAGCTGGACTGGGTTAAACTGGGCTGGGTTGTATCAAACTGGGCTGGCCTGGTTTAAACTGGGCTGTACTGGGGTAAAAGTGGGCTGTACTGGGTTAAACTGGGCTGGAGTGGGTTAAAGTGGGGTGGGCTTTATCAAATTGGGCTGGCCTGGGTTAAACTGGGCTGGAGTGGATTATACTGAGCTGGAGTGTATTAAATATGGCTGGACTGAGTTAAACTGGGCTGGGGTGGATCAAACTGGGCTGGACTGGGTTAAACTGGGCTGGGCTGGATTGAACTAATGTGGAGTGGATTAAACTGTGCCAGAGTGAACTGAACTGAGCTGGGCTGGATTAAAGTGAGCTGGACTGAGTTAAACTGGTCTGGACTGGTTTAAACTGGGGTGGAGTGGAGTAGATTGAGCTGGTGTGTAGTAAATATAGCTGGACTGGGTTAAACTGGGCTGGAGTGGATTATACTGAGCTGGAGTGTATTAAATATGGCTGGACTGGGTTAAACTGGGCTGGGGTGGATCAAACTGGGCTGGACTGGGTTAGATTTGGCTGGACTGGGTAAAACTGGGCTGGGATTGATTGAACTAATCTGGAGTGGATTAAACTGTGCCAGAGTGAACTGAACTGAGCTGGGCTGGAGTAAAGTGAGCTGGACTGAGTTAAACTGGTCTGGACTGGTTTAAACTGGGGTGGAGTGGAGTAGATTGAGCTGGTGTGTAGTAAATATAGCTGGACTGGGTTAAACTGGGCTGGGCTGCGTTAAACTGGACTGGAGTGGATTATTCTGAGCTGGAGGGTATTAAATATGGCTGGACTGGGATAAACTGGGCTGGGCTGTAACAAACTGGGCTGGACTGGGTTAAACTTGGCTGGACTGGGTTAAACTGGGCTGTGCTGTATCACACTGGGCTGGCCTGGGTTAAACTGGGCTGGGCTGTATCAAACTGGGCTGGCCTAGGTTAAATTGGGCTGGACTGGGTTAAACTGGGGTGGGCTGTATCAAACTGGGCTGGACAGGGTTAAACTGTGCTAGAGTGGATTATACTGACCTGGAGTGTATTAAATATGTTTGGACTGGGTTAAACTGGGCTGGAGTAAACTGAACTGGTCTGGGGAGGATCAAACTGAGCTGGGCTGTATCAAGGTGGGTTGGCCTGGGTTAAACTGGGCTGCACTGGGTTAAACTGGGCTGGAGTGTATTAAATGTGGCTGGAGTGGGTTAAACTGGGCTGGAGTGGGTTAAACTGGGCTGGGATGGATTGAAGTGATCTGGAGTGGCTTAAACTAGGCTGGACAGGGTTAAACTGTGCTAGAGTGAGCTGAACTGGGCTGGGCTGGATGAAACGGGGCTGGGTTGTGTTAAACTGGGGTGAATTGCATTATACTGAGCTGGTGTGTATTAAATATGGCTGGCCTGGGTTAAACTGGGCTGTGCTGGGTTAAACTGGGCTGGAGTGTATTAAATGTGGCTGGAGTGGGTTAAACTGGGCTGGAGTGGGTTAAACTGGGCTGGGCTGGATTGAACTGAGCTGCACTGAATTAAATTGGTCTGGACAGGGTTAAACTGTGCTGGAGTAAACTGAACTGGGCTTGGCTGGATGAAACTGAGCTGGACTGGGTTCAAGTGCACCGGGCTGTATCAAACTGAGCTGGACTGTGTTTAAACTTAGCTGTAGTGGGTTAAAGTGGGCTGGACGGGTTTAAACTGTACTAGAGTGAACTGAAGTGGGCTGGGCTGGATGAAACTGAGCTGGACTGGGTTATTGGTCTGGGCTGGGTTAAACTGGGTTGGACTGGGTTAATCTTGGCTGGGCTGGATTCTACTGCACTGGAGTGTATTAAATATGGCTGGACTAGGGTTAAAGTGGGCTGGGCTGTAACAAACTGGGCTGGACTGGGTTAAACTGGGCTGGGCTGTTTCAAAGTGGGCTGGCCCGGGTTAAACTGGACTGGGATGGATTGAACTGAGCTGGACTGAATTAAATTGGTCTGGACAGGGTTAAACTGTGCTAGAGTGAGCTGAAGTGGGCTGGGCAGGATGAAAGTGAGCTAGACTGGGATAAACTGGGCTGGGCTGCATCAGACTGAGCTGGACTGTGTTTAAACTGAGCTGGACTGTGTTAAACTGGGCTGGACTGGGTTAAAGTTTGCTAGAGTGAACTGAAGTGGGCTGGGCTGGATCAAAGTGAGCTGGACTGGGTTAAACTGTGCTGGAGTAAACTGAACTGGGCTGGGGAGGATCAAACTGAGCTGGGCTGTATCAAAGTGGGTTGGCCTGGGTTAAACTGGGCTGCACTGGGTTAAACTGGGCTGGAGTGTATTAAATGTGGCTGGACTGGGTTAAACTGGGGTGGGGTGGGTTAAACTGGGCTGGGATGGATTGAAGTGATCTGGAGTGGCTTAAACTAGGCTGGACAGGGTTAAACTGTGCTAGAGTGAGCTGAACTGGGCTGGGCTGGATGAAACGGGGCTGGGCTGTGTAAAACTGGGGTGGATTGCATTATACTGAGCTGGTGTGTATTAAATATGGCTGGACTGGGTTAAACTGGGCTGTGCTGGGTTAAACTGGCCTGGAGTGGATTATACTGAGCTGGAGTGTATTAAATATATCTGGACTGGGTTAAAGTGGGCTGGGCTGGATTGAACTGAGGTGGACTGGGTTAAAGTGGGCTTGAGTGTGTTAAACAGTGCTAGAGTGAAGCTGAACTGGGCTGGGCTGGATGAAACGGGGCTGGGTTGTGTTAAACTGGGGTGAATTGCATTATACTGAGCTGGTGTGTATTAAATATGGGCTGGCCTGGGTTAAACTGGGCTGTGCTGGGTTAAACTGGGCTGGAGTGTATTAAATGTGGCTGGAGTGGGTTAAACTGGGCTGGAGTGGGTTAAACTGGGCTGGGGCTGGATTGAACTGAGCTGCACTGAATTAAATTGGTCTGGACAGGGTTAAACTGTGCTGGAGTAAACTGAACTGGGCTTGGCTGATGAAACTGAGCTGGACTGGGTTCAAGTGCACCGGGCTGTATCAAACTGAGCTGGACTGTGTTTAAACTTAGCTGTAGTGGGTTAAAGTGGGCTGGACGGGTTTAAACTGTACTAGAGTGAACTGAAGTGGGCTGGGCTGGATGAAACTGAGCTGGACTGGGTTATTGGTCTGGGGCTGGGTTAAACTGGGTTGGACTGGGTTAATCTTGGCTGGGCTGGATTCTACTGCACTGGAGTGTATTAAATATGGCTGGACTAGGGTTAAAGTGGGCTGGGCTGTAACAAACTGGGCTGGACTGGGTTAAACTGGGCTGGGCTGTTCAAAGTGGGCTGGCCCGGGTTAAACTGGACTGGGGATGGATTGAACTGAGCTGGACTGAATTAAATTGGTCTGGACAGGGTTAAACTGTGCTAGAGTGAGCTGAAGTGGGCTGGGCCAGGATGAAAGTGAGCTAGACTGGGATAAACTGGGCTGGGCTGCATCAGACTGAGCTGGACTGTGTTTAAACTGAGCTGGACTGTGTTAAACTGGGCTGGACTGGGTTAAAGTTTGCTAGAGTGAACTGAAGTGGGCTGGGCTGGATCAAAGTGAGCTGGACTGGGTTAAACTGTGCTGGAGTAAACTGAACTGGGCTGGGGAGGATCAAACTGAGCTGGGCTGTATCAAAGTGGGTTGGCCTGGGTTAAACTGGGCTGCACTGGGTTAAACTGGGCTGGAGTGTATTAAATGTGGCTGGACTGGGTTAAACTGGGGTGGGTGGGTTAAACTGGGCTGGGATGGGATTGAAGTGATCTGGAGTGGCTTAAACTAGGCTGGACAGGGTTAAACTGTGCTAGAGTGAGCTGACTGGGCTGGGCTGGATGAAACGGGGCTGGGCTGTGTAAAACTGGGGTGGATTGCATTATACTGAGCTGGTGTGTATTAAATATGGCTGGACTGGGTTAAACTGGGCTGTGCTGGGTTAAACTGGCCTGGAGTGATTATACTGAGCTGAGTGTTTAAATATATCTGGACTGGGTTAAAGTGGGCTGGGCTGGATTGAACTGAGGTGGACTGGTTAAAGTGGGCTTGAGTGTGTTAAACAGTGCTAGAGTGAACTGAAGTGGGCTGGGCAGGATGGAAGTGAGCTGGACTGGGTTAAACTGGGCTGGGTTGTATCAAACTGGGCTGGCCTGGTTTAAACTGTGCTGTACTGGGGTAAAAGTGGGCTGTACTGGGTTAAACTGGGCTGGAGTGGGTTAAAGTGGGGTGGGCTTTATCAAATTGGGCTGGCCTGGGTTAAACTGGGCTGGAGTGGATTATACTGAGCTGGAGTGTATTAAATATGGCTGGACTGGGTTAAACTGGGCTGGGGTGGATCAAACTGGGCTGGACTGGGTTAGATTTGGCTGGACTGGGTAAAACTGGGCTGGGATTGATTGAACTAATCTGGAGTGGATTAAACTGTGCCAGAGTGAACTGAAACTGAGCTGGGCTGGAGTAAAGTGAGCTGGACTGAGTTAAACTGGTCTGGACTGGTTTAAACTGGGGTGGAGTGGAGTAGATTGAGCTGGTGTGTAGTAAATATAGCTGGACTGGGTTAAACTGGGCTGGGCTGCGTTAAACTGGACTGGAGTGGATTATTCTGAGCTGGAGGGTATTAACATGGCTGGACTGGGATAAACTGGGCTGGGCTGTACAAACTGGCTGGACTGGGTTAAACTTGGCTGGACTGGGTTAAACTGGGCTGTGCTGTATCACACTGGGCTGTCCTGGGTTAAACTGGGCTGGGCTGTATCAAACTGGGCTGGCCTAGGTTAAATTGGGCTGGACTGGGTTAAACTGGGGTGGGCTGTATCAAACTGGGCTGGACAGGGTTAAACTGTGCTAGAGTGGATTATACTGAGCTGGAGTGTATTAAATATGTTTGGACTGGGTTAAACTGCGCTGGAGTAAACTGAACTGGTCTGGGGAGGATCAAACTTGGCTGGGCTGTATCAAGGTGGGTTGGCCTGGGTTAAACTGGCTGCACTGGGTTAAACTGGGCTGGAGTGTATTAAATGTGGCTGGAGTGGGTTAAACTGGGCTGGAGTGGGTTAAACTGGGCTGGGATGGATTGAAGTGATCTGGAGTGGCTTAAACTAGGCTGGACAGGTTAAACTGTGCTAGAGTGAGCTGAACTGGGCTGGGCTGGATGAAACGGGGCTGGGCTGTGTTAAACTGGGGTGGATTGCATTATACTGAGCTGGTGTGTATTAAATATGGCTGGAGTGGGTTAAACTGGGCTGGGCTGGGTTAAGCTGGACTGGAGTGGATTATACTGAGCTGGAGTGTATTAAATATGGCTGGACTGGGTTAAAGTGGGCTGGGCTGTAACAAACTGGGCTGGCCTGGGTTAAACTGGTCTGGGCTGTATCAAACTGAGCTGGGCTGGGTTAAACTGGGCTAGACTGGGTTAAACTGGGGTGGGCTGTATCAAACTGGGCTGGACAGGGTTAAACTGGGCTGGAGTGGATTATACTGAGCTGGAGTGTATTAAATATGGTTGGACTGGGTTAAACTGGGCTGGGGTGTATCAGACTGGGCAGGACTGGGTTAAACTCGGCTAGACTGGGTTAAACTGGGCTGGGATGGACTTAACTGATCTGGAGTGGATTAAACTGGGGTGGACATCGTTTAACTGTGCTAGAGTGAACTGAAGTGGTCTGGGCTGTATCAAACTGAGCTGGACTGGGTTAAAGTGGGCTGGGCTGTGTTAAAGTGTGGTTGACTGGATTATACTGAGCTGGTGTGTATTAAGTATGGTTGGACTGGGTTAAACTGGGCTGGGCTGTATCAGACTTGGTTGGACTGGGTTAAAGTGGGCTGGGCTGGATTGAAGTGAGATGGACCGTATTAAACTGGTCTGGACTAAGTTAAACTATGCTGACTGGGTTATACTGAGCTGGAGTGTATTAAAGATGCCTGGAGTGAGTTAAACTGGGTTGGGCTGTATGAAACTGGGCTGGCCTGGGTTAAACTGGGCTGGCCTGGGTTAAAGTGGGGTGGAGTGTATTAAATATGGCTGGACTGGGTTAAACTGGGCTGGGCTGTATCAAACTGGGCTGGCCGGAGTTAAACTGTGTTGGAGCTGTATCAAACTGGGCTGGCCTGGGTTAAACTGGGCTGGGCTGGATCAAACTGGGCTGGGACAGGGTTAAACTGTGCTGGAGTAAACTGAACTGGCTGGGCTGGATTAAAGTGAGCTGGACTGGGTTCAAGTGCACCGGGGCTGGATGAAACTGAGCTGGACTGTGTTTTAAACTTAGCTGTAGTGGGTAAAGTGGGCTGGAGTGAGCTGAACTGGGCTGGGCTGGATGAAACTGAGCTGGACTGGGTTAAAGTGGCTGGGCTGGGTTAAACTGGGTTGGACTGGGTTAAACTGGGGTGGACTGGAGTAGATTGAGCTGGAGTGTATTAAATAAAGCTGGACTGGGTTAAACTGGGCTGGACAGGGTTAAACTGGGCTGCACTGGGTTAAACTGGGCTGGAGTGTATTAAATGTGGCTGGACTGGGTTAAACTTGGCTGGAGTGGGTTGAACTGGGCTGGGATGGATTGAAGTGATCTGGAGTGGCTTAAACTCGGCTGGACAGGGTTAAACTGTGCTAGAGTTAGCTGAACTGGGCTGGGCTGGATGAAACGGGGCTGGGCTGTGTTAAACTGGGGTGGATTGCAATTTACTGAGCTGGTGTGTATTAAATATGGCTGGGACTGGGTTAATGTGGGCTGGGCTGGATCCAACTGGGTTGGACTTGGTTAAAGTGGCTGGCTGGATTGACTGAGCTGGACTGGATTAAACTGGGTTGAGCTGGATTGAATTGAGCTGGACTGGATCAAACTGAGCTGGCCTGGATTAAACACAGCTGGACTGGGTTAAACTCTGCTGCTTTGAACTAAACTGGGCTGGACTGTGTTAAACTGCGCTGGGTTTGATTAAATTTAGCTGGACTGGATTAAAGTGGGCTGGACTGGGTTAAACTGAGCTGGACTAGGTTAAACTGGGCTTGTCTGGATTAAACTGGGCTGGACTGTGTCAAACTGAGTTGGGCTGGATTAAACTGAGCTGGACTGGGTGAAGCTGGGCTGGACCGGATTAAACTGAAGATGGAGTGTATTAAACTGGGCTGGCCTGGACTAAAGTGGGCTGGCCTGGATTAAACTGAACTGGACTGGGTTAAACTTGGCTGCGCTGGGTTAAACTGGGCTGGACTGGGTTAAACTGGGCTGGGCTGGATTGAACTGAGGTGGACTGGGTTAAAGTGGGCTTGAGTGGGTTAAAACAGTGCTAGAGTGAACTGAAGTGGGCTGGGCAGGATGAAAGTGAGCTGTACTGGGTTAAACTGGGCTGGGTTGTATCAAACTGGGCTGGCCTGAGTTAAACTGGGCTGTACTGGGGGTAAAGTGGGCTGTACTGTGTTAAACTGGGCTGGAGTGGGGTTAAAGTGGGGTGGGCTTTATCAAATTGGGCTGGCCTGGTTAAACTGGGCTTGAGTGGATTATACTGAGCTGGAGTGTATTATATATGGCTGGACTGGGTTAAACTGGGCTGGCCTGGGTTAAACTGGGCTGGGCTGGATCAAACTGGGCTGGAGTGGGTTAAACTGCGCTGGCTGGGTCAAACTGGGGTGGACAGGATCAAACTGGGCTGGACTGTGTTTAAAAGTGGTCTGGACTGGATTGAACTGGGCTGGAGTGGGTTAAACTGGGCTGGAATGGATTATACTGAGCTGGAGTATATAAATATAGCTGGACTGAGTTAAACTGGGCTGGGCTGGGTTAAACTGGGGTGGACTGGGTTAAACTGGGCTGGAGTGGATTAAATATGGCTGGACTGGGTTAAACTGGGTTGGACTGGGTTAAACTGGGGTGGGATGGATTGGACTGATCTGGAGTGGAGTAAACTGGGCTGGACGGGTTAAACTGTGTTAGAGTGAACTGAAGTAGCCTGGGCTGGTTAAACTGGGCTGGGCTGGGTTAAACTGGGGTGACTGGATTATACTGAGCTGGTGTGTATTAAATATGGCTGGACTGGGTTCAACTGGGCTGGACTGGTTAAACTGGGAGGGAGTGGAGTATACTGAGCCTGGAGTGTATTAAATATGGCTGGAGCGGGTTAAACTGGGCTGGAATGAACTGGGCTGGGACTGGGTTAAACTTGTCTGAACTGGGTTAAACTGGGCTGGGATGGATTGAAGTGTCTGGAGTGGATTAAACTAGGCTGTACAGGGTTAAACTGGGCTGGGCTGTATCAACTGGTCTTTACTGGGTTAAACTTGTCTGGACTGGGTTAAGCTGGGCTGGGCTGTATCACACTGGGCTGGACTGGGTTAAACTTGGCTGGACTGGGTTAAACTGGGCTGGACTGAACTGAGATGGAATGGATTAAACTGGTCTGGATTAGGTTAAACTGGCCTGGGCTGGATTGAACTGAGCTGGACTGTATTGAACTGGGCTGGACAAGGTTAAACTGTGCTGAGTGAACTGGACTGGGCTGGGCTGGATTAAACTGGGCTGGAGTGGGTTAAACATGGCTGGACAGGGTTAAATTGGGCTGGACTGTGTAAACAGGCCGAACTGGATTAAAGTGGGCAGATGTAACTTAACTGGGCTGGGCTGGATGAAACTGAGCTGGACTGGGTTAAACTGGGCTGGGCTGGGTAAATTAGGCTGGACTGTGTTAACTGGCTTTGGCTGGATTAAATTTATCTGGGCTGGATTAAACTGGGCTGGACGTGATTAAATTTAGCTTGACTGGATTAAATTGGGCTGGACTGCATTAAACTGGGCTGGACTGTTTAACTGGGCTGGGCTGGGTCAAACTGGGCTGGACTGGGTTAGACTTGGATGGACTGGGTTAAACTGGGCTGGGCTGGGTTAAACTGGGCTGGACAGGGTTAGACTATGCTAGAGTGAACTGAACTGGGCTGGGCTGGATTAAAGTGAGCTGGACTGGGTTAAAGTGTACGGGGCTGGATCAAAATGAGCTGGACTGTGTTTAAAGTGGGCTGGACTGGGTTAAACTGGGCTGGACTGGATTATACTGAGTTGGAGTGTATTAATTCTGGCTGGACTGGGTTAAACTGTGCTGGGCTAGATTGAACTGAGCTGGACTGTATTAAATATGGCTGGACTGGGTTAAACTGTGCTAGAGTGAACTGAAGTGGGCTGGGCAGGATTAAAGTGAGCTGGACTGGCTTAACAGGGCTGGGCTGGTTTGAACTGATCTGGACTGGATTAAACTGGGCTGGACTGGGTTAAACTCTGCTGGGCAGTATTAAAGTGAGCTGGACTGGCTTAAACAGGGCTGGGCTGGTTTGAACTGATCTGGAGTGGATTAAACTGGGCTGGACTGGGTTAGACTGTGCTGGGCTGGATCAAACTGGGCTGGACTGGTTTAAAGTTGGCTGGACTGTGTTAAACTGGGTTTCGAAGGATTCAACTGATCTGGAGTGGATTAAACTAGGCTGACAGGGTTAAACTGGGCTGGGCTGTATCAGACTGGGCTGGACTGGGTTAAACTGGTCTGGATTGGGTTAAACTGGCCTGGGCTCGATTGAACTGGGCTGGACATGGTTAAACTGTGCTAGAGTGAACTGAACTGGGCTGGGCTGGATCTAACAGAGCAGGACTGGATTAAAACGGGCTAGTCAGGGTTTAATTGCGCTGGACTATATTACAGTTGGTTGGACTGGGTTAAATTGAGCCGGACTGGATTAAACTGGCCTGGACTGTGTTAAACTGTGCTGGAGTGAAGTAAACTGGGCTGGGCTGGATAGAACTGACCTGGACTGGATTAAACTGGGCTGGACAGGGTTATACTGTGCTAAAGTGAAGTGAACTGGCTGGGCTGGATCAACTGAGATGGAATGAGTTAAACTGGTCTGGACTGGGTTAAACTGGGCTAGGCTGGATCCAAGAGAGCTGGACTGGGTTTAAACTGGGCTCGACTGTTTTAAAACTGGGCTGGGCCGGATCAAACTGAGCTGGACTAGGTTAAACTTGGCTGGGTATGATTAAAGTGGGCTGGACTAAATTCAGCTGAGCTGGACTGTGTTTAAACTGAGCTGGAGTGTATTAAGTATGGCTGAACTGGGTTAAACTGGGCTGGGCTGTATGAAACTAGCTTGACTGGATTAAACTCGGCAGGACCGGGTTAAACTCGGCTGCCCTGGATTTAAATGAGCTGAACTGGATGAAACTAGTCTGGACTGTTTTAAACTTGGCTGGGCTGGATCAAAACTGAGCTGGACTAGGTTAAACTGGGCTGGGCTTGATTAAAGTGTGCTGGACTGGTTTAAACTTGGCTAGGCTGGATTGAACTGAGCTGGAGTGGATTAAACTGGACTGGACAGGGTTAAACTGTGCTAGAGTGAACTGAACTGGGCTGGGCTGGATCTAACTGAGCTGGACTGGATTAAACCAGGCTGGACAGGATGAAATTGGGCTGGACTGAGTTGAAGTGGTCTGGATTGGGTTAAAGTGAGCTGGACTGGGGTTAATTGATATGGACTGGAATAAACTGAGCTGGACTGGGTTAAATTGAACTGGACAAGATTAAACTGAGCTGGGCTGAATCAAACTGAGCTGGGCTGGGTTAAAACTGGGCCTGGGCTGGATCCACCGGACCTGGACTGGGTTAAACTGGGCTGGACTGGGTTTGAGTGGGCTGGACAGGGTTAAATATAGCGGAACTGCATGAAACAGGGCTGGACAGGGTTATGGTTAGGGTTTATAGTTTTAGGGTTAGATTTATGGGTTAGGGTTCGGGTTAGCGTTAGGGTTAGAGTTAGAGCTAATATTAGGGTTAGGCTTTAGGATTAGGGCTTAGTGTTAGTGTTAGGTTTAAGAGTTAGGTTTAAGTTTAGGGTTAGGGTTAGAATTAGGGTTAGGGTTATTGTTAGTGTTAAGTGTTCGGATTACGCGTTAGGGTTAGGGTTAGGAGTTAGGTTTAGGGTTAGGGTTAGGGTTTAGTGTTAGGGTTACACGTTGGGGTTAGAGCTAATGGTAGGTTTATTCTTTAGTATTAAATTTTAGAGTTAGGGTTAGATTTAAGTATTAGGTGTTAGGGTGAGAGGGTTGGGATTTAGGGTTAGGGTTAGTGTTAGGTTTAATATTTAGGTTTAAGTTTAGGGTTAGGGATAGGAGTAGTTTGAGGGGTTGTGTTATTGTTAGGGTTAAGTGTTAGGGTTAAGCATTAGGTTTTGCGTTAGCATTGGGGTTAGTGTATGGAGTTAGGTTTAGGGCTATGGGTTAGGCTTATGATTTAGGATTGGGGTTAGCGTTGTGGTTAGGGTTAAGTTTTAGGGTTAGGGTTACGTGTTAGGGTTAGCGTTAGGGTTAGGGTTAGGAGTAGGCTTAGGGTTAAGTGTTAGGGTAGGGTTACGGGTTAGGGTTAGGAGTTAGGATTAGGGTTAGGGTTATGGTTAGGTTAAGTCTTAGGGTTAGGGTTACGTGTTAGGGTTAGCGTTAGGGTTAGGGTTAGGAGTTAGGCTTAGGGTTAAGTGTTAGGGTTAGGGTTACGGGTTAGGGTTAGGAGTTAGGATTAGGGTTAGGGTTATGGTTAGGGTTAAGTCTTAGGGTTAGGGTTACGTGTTAGGGTTAGCGTTAGGGTTAGGGTTAGGAGTTAGGCTTAGGGGTTAAGTGTTAGGGTTAGGGTTACGGGTTAGGGTTAGGAGTTAGGATTAGGGTTAGGGTTATGGTTAGGGTTAAGTCTTAGGGTTAGGGTTACGTGTTAGGGTTAGCGTTAGGGTTAGGGTTAGGAGTTAGGCTTAGGGTTAAGTGTTAGGGTTAGGGTTACGGGTTAGGGTTAGGAGTTAGGATTAGGGTTAGGGTTATGGTTAGGGTTAAGTGTTAGGGTTAGGGTTACGTGTTAGGGTTAGCGTTAGGGTTAGGGTTAGGAGTTAGGCTTAGGGTTAAGTGTTAGGGTTAGGGTTACGGGTTAGGGTTAGGAGTTAGGATTAGGGTTAGGGTTATGGTTAGGGTTAAGTCTTAGGGTTAGGGTTACGTGTTAGGGTTAGCGTTAGGGTTAGGGTTAGGAGTTAGGCTTAGGGTTAAGTGTTAGGGTTAGGGTTACGGGTTAGGGTTAGGAGTTAGGATTAGGGTTAGGGTTATGGTTAGGGTTAAGTGTTAGGGTTAGGGTTACGTGTTAGGGTTAGCGTTAGGGTTAGGGTTAGGAGTTAGGCTTAGGGTTAAGTGTTAGA